>NW_015387665.1:33067-52812 GCF_001527695.2 Protobothrops mucrosquamatus
ATGCCTTGCCAATAAACCGAGAGCTGACTGTCACTCGACTCGTGTCTTACTGCCTGCGCGATCTAACAAGATGGAACGATCTACTATCCTTTTGCAAATATGTTATACCCCTAGCATAATGATGATCTAGGTTGGCACAGCTTGCAAGAGACTTTGGAGGCCAAAACGCTGCATAACTAAGAGAAGCAGAGCAAAGATCTATATTTTCCTTCCTCTCCAAAGAAACAAAAACAAAACAAAGACATGTTTCTCTGTTCACAACTCTGTTCACTCCACTGAGAAAACAACTGTTCTGAGAGTGATAAGAATCCCAACGTGCTATAATAAATAATAAATGTACAAAACCTATTGGGAGAATGGAGAAAACTGAGGAAAATGTCTGAAGTCCTGATTCAAGGAACATTTTTAAGGTGGGAAGAGAAATACAGTGAGCTCTAGCAATTCAAACATTTTTAACTGCTCTAAGTCTATAAGGAAGGAACTCTGAAGAATGTTGACAAAGTTTATTCAAACTGCATTATGTGAAATCTGGAAGCTGAAGGAAGCAGAGAGGTTGGAGAGAGGAGAATTTCTCTAGAAAGAATTTTGGCCAGAGACAGGAGTAACTGAAACCATCATTTCCCCTTACACCTACTCTGCCCTTGGGACAGAGGATGAATGAATTTGCAAGCGTGCAAAGTGAAAAGCCAGGCTTGTCTTTAACAAAAGAAATTATTGTTCTGACCAAACTCTTTTTCATAAAGTTTCTACTGGCCAGATTAAATATAAACTGTGCAGAGGTCCATAGAAATCCCAACATGCTGAGTTTTGAAATTTCCTTCCAACAAAATGCTGACAAGTAAAAAAAAACAACAGAACAAAGTTCTATGCTAGGTATATTTCCTTTCTTTGTATTTGGGCAGAAGGTAGAAGGTGAAATTTTTCTCAGAGGTAAAAAAAAATAAATCCTTATCAATTCAGTTCTAACAATTAACCATCTACAGTAGCAGGAGCTTGAGTTCTGATGACCAAAAGGAACATTAGACAGTATTCTTAGAAAACTAGTTATACAGTACTTTGAAAATGGACTGTGATGCTTAAATGATTATATGAAAATAAATTTGCTGCCCTTTAATTCTACCACACAGTTATTCTACCTCAAAGTAAAATTGCATGTTTCTGATGGAGCTATCATCCACAAAAATTGTAATAAATGTGATGTTGTTTAGGCACTACAAGACTATAGTATTACTTCTGTAGTTAATGGATCAGCAGAGGATTTCTTTAATTAAAAGTATACAGTTGCTCTCTGTTACTGTTCTAGTTTAAGACTGTTATTGTCAAATAAACATCTGCATATAAAATCTAAATCCTTAAATTCATTTTTGTCATAAACGGGAACTTTAGATAAAAACAGTTGCCTATTGCTATTATTTGTCCCCAAACTATAGAATAATATTTAAAGGCTTCAGAATATTTTTTCTTCTTCATAGTAGTTTCTGAAGTTGAAGGTTCCAGCAACAGTGGGTCTAAAATACTAGAATGGCTTTATTTGGGCACTTGCTCATCTATATAATACAAATTCTTATAGAGTAGGATGCTTGCAGACCTGTGGAGTTTGTTTCATAAATCTACTGTGTCTAAGATATGATAGATGTTAAATCCTCATGTAGATACTTGCATTTTGGTACATGGAAGATATCATAGAATCATGACGTTCAAAGGAGAGAATAATAATAACAACAATAACAACAACAACAACAACAACAACAACAATATCTGTAATACCATCAGACATCCACATCTGCCTATCCCAGGTCCTTGGGAAAGACTCGATAGGTAGACAAAAATGCCCATCCAGTCTGAACATCTGGCTGACTGTGTGATGATCAATAATAATAATAATAATAATAATAATAATAATAATAATAATAATAATAATAATAATAATAATAATAATAATAATAATAATGATGATGTTGGAAGGGACCTTGGAGGTCTTCTAGTCCAATCCCCTGTTCAGGCAGGAAACCCTATACCATTTCAGACAAATAGTTCCCCAATCTCTTCTTAAAAACTTCCAGTGTTGGAGCATTCACAACTTCTGGAAGCAAGTTGTTCCACTGATTAATTGTTCTTAACTGTCAGGAAATTTCTCCTTAGTTCTAGGTTGCTTCTGTCTTTGATTAGTTTCCATCCATTGCTTCTTGTCCTGGCTTCAGGTGCTTTGGAGAATAGCTTGACTCTTCTTTGTGGCAACCCCTGAGATATTGGAACACTATTATCATATCACCCCTCATCCTTCTCTTCATTAAACTAAACATACCCAATTCCAGCAACCGTTCTTTATATGTTTTAGCCTACAGTCTCCTGATTATCTTTGTTCTTTGTACTCTTTCTAGAGCAGCGGTTCTCAACCTGTGGGTCGTGACCCTTTGGGGGTCGAACGACCCTTTCACAGGGGTCGCCTAAGACCATCGGAAAACACATATTTCCGATGGTCTTAGGAACTGAGACACCGCTCCGCATCCGTCTCCGCATGGCCTCCTCCGCCATTTGCAGAGAGAGAGAGACAGAGAGGCACTTTTGCTTCCCTTCTCTCTCTCAGGCGGACTTACCTCCTGCAGGGCTCCTGATTGGCCCTGTGCCTGGGTGCCCCAACCCCTGGGAGAAGTGCGGCCAGGGCCTCGTGGCCGTGGAGCCGCCTGGGGAAGCCCCGGGATCCCTGCTGGGAGTGGCCCGCTGGAGGCTCTGCTGAGCAGGCCAGCCCTCCTGCAAGCCATGGCCCAAGGGAGACCAGCCCCTGCGATCCCCAGCCAGCCCGACCATTGGACCCGCTGGCCAGGAAGGCGCACCGGAGTCCAGGCTGCCGGGAAGGAAGAAGGAGATTCAGCAAAGGTAGGAGAGGAGAGCCGCCTCCTGGGGCCCAGTGCTGGTGGCGGCTTCCTTGCCCTCCTCTTCCTCCTCCCCTTCTTCCTCCTGCTGCCCCCAAGGAAGCTCGGGTGGGCACCAGGGCAAGAGGGGTGCCTGGGGGGAGCAGCCAGGCTGGCAGAGGGGCTGGCAGGGGCCATGTGGCTCCAGCCCCCACCGCAGCTCCATCGGATGGGTGGAGGGCAAGGCCGGGCAGTGCGGAGTCCTGGCTGGGGCGGCGGTGGTGGTTTTCTCGCCCTTCTCCTCTCCTTCTTCCTCCTGCTGCCCCCAAGGTGGCTCGGGCGGGCGCCAGGGCAAGAGGGGTGCCTGGGGGGGAGCAGCCGGGCTGGTGGAGGGGCTGGCAGGGGCCACACGGCACCAGCCCCCACCGCGGGTCCATCGGATGGGCGGTGGGTGAGGCCGGGAAGCACAAAGTCCCGGCTGGGGCAGTGGTGCCAGTTTTCTCGCCCTTCTCCTCTCCTTCTTTCTCCTGCTGTCCCCAAGGCGGCTCTTACTGGGTGGAATTATCCAACTTTTAGTTGGATTCTGCCTTTGTGAAATCTGAATACACAGCATAGCAATATATTTTATTGAAAAAATAAATGGATATGTCTGTAAATCTGGTCATTTCACTTTTACACATATTCAATCATAAATCATTCAATCATAAAAACATTTCATTCCATTTTCTGTAAATTAATTTTAATTGAATTATTTTTCTGTAAAATGTGCATACACATGTACTATAATTTCACTCCAAAATAAGTCTGAAATTACATCACACTCCACCCTGTTGGTATCTCTGTTAGGCCTGGGCAATGGAAGTCTCGGATGTATTCTGCCACTGGCCGCTTGCCCTGCCATAGTGAGCAGATGCAGATCTCCACATGCTGGGCTGCTGCAGGGCCCTCGAACCTGTCTCGCAATGCCTGCACAAAAGCATCCAAGTCTTGCAACTGTGGAACCCTTTCATTGTGGAGAGACATTAGCCATTCTGCCACATCCCCCTCTAGGTTAGATGTGATGGCATTGACCTGGGCACACACGTCCAGGTACCTTGCCCCATGGTGTTCCATATAGTTCCAGACCTGGGTCAGGAAGTAAGCCACATGGTTGGGCAGTCATCCAATTGAACTGCGAAGGGAGGTAGCGCTCGGTCCTCTCACACTAAGATGTACCTGGGCAGCAGCCCCACTGCTGCCTGGGGTGCCTAAATGGGGAGGCTGGCCGCCAGTAGGGTTGTGCACCGGCCCCTGCATCCTGGCTTCAGCTTGGGCTGCCACCATAGTTTTCTGGAGAGGAGGCTCCCTCTGGTCTCACCCCCACATCCACTCCTCTGTCAACTGCTGACATTTTCAAGCTGCCAACCTCCTGGTGGGGTCCAGATAGGCTGCTACAGTAGACAGCTGGTTTAATGTCAACTGTCCAGTTGGCATTTCCAGAAAAAGAAACTCGTGGGACATGAATTTACCAAGAATATAATACTTTACTGAAAATTTGCACAGAAGAAAGCAAAACCAGCTCTGGTTTTGCTGCTTGAATGCTTGCTTAGTTAAACAATAGACTCCCTCACCCTCACCCATTGGGTGTTCACATTGTCCAATAATAATATTTCTGTTTGTTATGGAAACAGTCCACTTCTCCTTCAAGTGGCTTTGGCTCTCAGTTGCCTAGACATCATTCCTCTCACTTTGCATTCCATTGTCAAGATATGAGCAAGGGAGAAAATCTAGGTGAAAAGGTGAATCAGTCTTGGCAATTATGTGCTTCACTTGTAAAAGAATATTATATTCACTTTGACTTATAGAACTATAATTTAACACTGGGCAAATCAAATTTTCATTGAAATAATATTTTATTTTATTATTTTCATTGCAGTCAAATAAAAATGTTAAATCAAGTCAAATCTTGCAAACAAGCAACAGAATAATTTACGTCTAAAATGACAAAAATTGGCAATGCATATGGCCCATTTTTATCCTTATATTACAATATTTGTTTCATCTTACAAGGTAATTAGCTCAAATTTTAGATATATACAGCTTATAATGCTCCTATAAACTAAACATTTTCTTATTAAACATAGCTTAATTATAGCTCTTATTAAAAGTAAATTACTTTCTCCTTAACCACTTAACCAGTTTCCCATAAAATATTGGAAATTAGAGTATTATTTAACCATAAGGAACTTGATAATGGTGAATATTTCATTTTCCCAAGTTCTTCCTTTTGTTATTAGTGATAGAAGTAAATGAAAGGTCTTTAAAATTTAAAATTATAAGAGGAAGTAGCTTCAAGAGGAAATAGCTAGCTGAAAGATAAAACTGAATTGGATAACAGGAAAACTAGCTCAATGGGATAACAGGAAAGGTAAACTGAACTGAAAAACAGGAGAGAACCTTTTGTTCTAAGGAACCATAAAATATCCCCAGAACTCAAAACAGGCAACTGAGCATGCCTAATATCCTATTGACTATTATTTGACACACCTGGCATATATTATCTGCTAATTTTAATGTACATGTGATGTATGATTTAGTATGTAGTAGGAAATATGAGGGAGGCAGTCAGAAAGAGTGTAACCTCGTTGTACCTCAGCCAATGAGGAACGAGGAGGAATGTGGCAACCTGGACAGGGTTGTATAAAGAAGGGAATATTTTGGGTTGGAACTTTGGAGAGAACCAAGCTTTGACAAGCTTTTTTCCTTGTTTGTTGCAATAAACAAAACAAAAAGACCTTCACTGTGTCTTGGCTGGTTATTGGTCAGGCGAACTTGCCTCTGGTTATGAAACAAAGTAGCTAGGAACACATAACATTAGTATTCATGGAAGATTTTAGAATAAATTTGTCTGAAATATTTAGTACATTAACAAAAGAAAGTGATGATTTAATTAAGGTTCACTTTTTCTTGATTCAGCATTGTTAGTATGAACATTTGCACATGAAAATAAGAGACATTAAACAGTGGCTCATGCTATAAAACCCCAAACCATTGAGCAAATATGATTAAATATTTTCAATATCTCAATTATATCCAGGCATGGAAAGATTTTTGTTAGTTGCTTACACCTTTTAGTAACTGTTCTTGACAACATTTTCAGAAGTTTATAGAATGTGAAAAGATGAAGATGTAGCCAAAACACCTTTCATTCAAGTGTCCTTTAACTCTTAGCTATATTAATATATTGTATGATTGTAATCCAATGAGAGCACTATGAAGGGCTATTTGATGAGGCAAATCACTTCATTGCTATGCCATTGCAAATAGCAAATGGAATTGCTGTGACATTTCAAAATTTGCAGCATGAAATCAAAATGTACATAACCACTTGACCATTAAGTGTTAGATTTTTCTGTATTTCTTTCTATCCAGAAATCATCCAGATTTTTACAGTCAAGATATGATATCCCTGGAGAAATACCTTACTGAAGCAAAATGCAGCTATTTTGTATAGGTTTATTGGCTACACATGCAGCCAAATGATATGCTAAAATCCTGAACTGACCATTTGGAAAGTATCACACTGAGTCTCAATCACAAGAATTATATTTTTTTTAATACTCTACCACATAAAAAACCTTTAGAAAAACAGAAAATAAAAATGAGACCATACATAGCTGACTCTTTGATGTTTTCTGCCTATAGGGAGCTTTTGTATTGAGGAGCATTAATCTGAGTTCTGTTACCTGACATCTGAAATTATATAGTCCATCTGTCCAATGTATGATTACAGTAACACATTCATTCTGCTATGTGTATAGCATAGACATATGTTAATATGCTGAGCAGGCAATTTGGTTTGCCAGATACAAATGGAAGGCTTTGTTTTGCCAAACTGAAAAACCACATGAAGACAAGAACTATATTTAGTAAAGAAGCAGAAACTCCAAAACTCAATTCCAGCAAAAAATTATCCTCTCTTGTTTATTAGTTTTCTGCTTTTAAACACCTTTGGAAACAAATGTAAAATTGTTTGAGTCTTTAATGTTTAATGCCATGTTTACTTTCTTGTTAGTTGATACTTATTTAATTGGGAGAATGTGCATATTACATGTCCTTTATTTTAGGCATCACAGTTAGGAATCATAAAGCTGATAGGGAGAGATAGATAAGGAATCATTTCCAAATACCTGCAATTTCACATCTACTTGAATTATGAGGAAGTAAACATACCCCATCTCTTTTAGAACCCTTTATGGAAAATATGGGTTTGGGGCCTTTTCTCCAGTGCAAAAAGAAGCTCAACTTACTCCTGCCCTTGCTACCTCAATGGGTTTGTCCACATTATCCCTTCTGTTCAACATCTTTTCTATGCTCTCATAATCCCTATCCCATCTTTGCTGCTCTCCTAGCTCTCAAGAGACTAACAATGCAGGTTTCTTAGTTACATATGCAGCCAGCCTACCTCATGAATTCAAAATATAAATTTAGATATAAAATGTGAGCTAGCAAAGGAATGCAAAGTAAAAATAATAAATTATCTCCTCTTTCAAAAATTGATTTGTCCACTTGTTCCTAAATAAAGCTCTTAGACCACACAAATGTTTGTCTCTTCACTCTCTCCCAGTTCTGAAGTTACAACCAGAACTACAAGCTTCATCATCACTAGCACCAGTGATTCTACTGAGACATCATTATATGTTAACCCTTGTAAATGAATCAGTTTTAAAGCATTTGAGGGTATAATCAACATTCTCTGTGTCTTAGGTCTGAGATTGCCTATGTCTCAATGTTGAGTGGTCAGTTAATGGTTTTGAAAAGCTGAATAGAAAGAAAATGTCCTGGGCTGGGGCCTCCCTCCCTCCCTCCCACTGTTTTTTGAACAACTGTGGAAGCTTTGGTCTGGTGTGCCTTTGCAAATTGTAACATATGTTCCAATTGTGGTGATTTCTGGAACACGATAGTTTCCATATAGTCATTTACATGCTTCTCTCCTTACAGCTGTCTGTTACAATTTGCTGTACATAGGACTGATCTTGAAGAACATTCATAAACTTCAGCTATGGTTATGGGAATATCGAGGTTTCCTCATGTATCACTAATATGGCAGCTGTATTAGCTTCTGATGAACTTCGGAGTATTGGTTGTCACCTTTAAAAATTCTATATGGCTCAGGGCTGATATTTTTAAGAATGTTTTCTCTTGGTTGAATTTACCAGTCTAGTGAGATCAGGTATGGAGGATCCCATGAGCAGGAGAACCATCACTGACAAGTGTAGCCCATGTGGGCCCACAGATGTCATTCTCTTAAAATCTCTGGTCCTCTAAGATATTCCTGAACTACAACTCCGAGGTCCTCAGCTAACATGATTGTTATGTGCTTCCAGCCACTTTCTTTCTCACCCAGAGGCAAACTCGCCTGACCAATAACCAGCGAAGACACAGTGAAGGCCTTTTGTTTGTTTATTGCAATAAGCGGGGAGAAGCCATCAAGACTTGGTTATCTCCAAAGTTCATCATCTCAAATCAACATTGGCTGAGGCATATGAAGTTACATTCTCTCCAACCGCCTTCTACATATTTCCTGGTATCTTCCCCAAACATACTAAATCATAGATTGCATGTGCCTTTATATGAGCAGACAATGTATGCAAGGTCTGTCAGATAATATTCAATAGCTTATTGAAGATGGCTTTTTAACTTGTTTTTGAGTTCTTAGTTATTTTATGGATTCTTAGAACAATAGGTTCTTTCCTGTTATTCAGTTTGGTTAGTTTTCCTATTATTCAATTTTTGTCTTTCCTGTTTTTCAATTTCTTTTGTTTTACCTTTAAGCTAGCTATTCCCTCTTACAGCTACTTCCTCTTACAATTAATTCCTCTTACAGCTAATTCCTCTTATTATTAATTCCTCTTACAATTTTAAATTTTGAAGACCTTTTGTTTACTCCAATATGATCAGTGATGGATATTGGTATTAGCAATATCAGGAGGAGCACATATTTCCACAATTGGCTTAGGATATTAGATTTATAAAAAAGCACAATCATATAGAAGATTAAAGACAGAGTTCTTGGATGTAATAAACACTAAGGTAAGTTTTGTTTGGCTTTGATGTTTTTTTGCTTGTTTTGGCAACAGTTATACCTCCTAGTCCCTTCAATTTCTGCAAACATAATTTTGAGAAAGAGAGAAAAAGAGGTTTTCTTTTTGTATTATTGTGCCATTGAATCTGTAGCTAAAGTACAACATACCTTATGTATCTATATATGTGAAACTTCAATACAAGTAACAGAGCTAACAGTTAATATTAGAAAGAGTCTGGTAGCATCTTTCAAATTAATATATTTTAATAAAAGGCAAATGCATATATTTTTTGGCTTGGAAACCCCTATATTACTGAAAACTTGTTTGAGGTTAAAGATTGTTTAATATTTCAAAACCACTTTAAATATCTAAAACTAAATTTTTAATAAGATACTTTGTAATGGAATATAATTTGCAGGGCAATTTGAGAGTTGAAGTCTGCCTAATTTCAGTGCAAGAATTACAGGTGTTTTAGAACTAGACTGAAAATTTTGATTGAATCCAACAATCACCGAAGATATTAAACAAAGTTTTTTAAAAACAACAACAACAAATCACTCTGTTACCTTGTACATTAAACAAAAATGACTGAAAAGTGATCTGATAATATAGTTTCGGTTTTTTAGAATTTTTTTTCCAAAAAATGCCAGTCTAGAACTGCCCTGCCAAAGTAGGGAATAAACAGAGTGAATTTCTTAGGATCTAAGGATCCTAAAGATCTTAGGATATTTCTAGAGATAATTGTCTACCAACTGTACAGGCCTTTGCTCCATGTGAGTCTAGTGCAGTGGTTCTCAACCTGTGGGTCGTGACCCTTTTGGAGGTCGAACGACCCTTTCACAGGGGTCGCCTAAGACCATCGGAAAACACATATTTCCGATGGTCTTAGGAACTGAGACACCGCTCCGCATCCGTCTCCGCATGGCCTCCTCCGCCATTTGCAGAGAGAGAGATAGAGAGGCACTTTCGCTTTCCTTCTCTCTCTCAGGCAGACTTACCTCCTGCAGGGCTCCTGATTGGCCCTGCGCCAGGGTGCCCCAACCCCTGGGAGAAGTGCGGCCAGGGCCTCGTGGCCGTGGAGCCACCCGGGGAAGCCCCGGGATCCCTGCTGGGAGTGGCCCGCTGGAGGCTCTGCTGAGCAGGCCAGCCCTCCCGCAAGCCATGGCCCAAGGGAGACCAGCCCCTGAAATCCCCAGCCAGCCCGACCATTGGACCCGCTGGCCAGGAAGGCGCACCGGAGTCCAGGCTGCCGGGAAGGAAGAAGGAGATTCAGCAAAGGTAGGAGAGGAGAGCCGCCTCCTGGGGCCCAGTGCTGGTGGCGGCTTCCTTGCCCTCCTCTTCCTCCTCCCCTTCTTCCTCCTGCTGCCCCCAAGGAAGCTCGGGTGGGTGCCAGGGCAAGAGGGGTGCCTGGGGGGAGCAGCCAGGCTGGCAGAGGGGCTGGCAGGGGCCATGCGGCACCAGCCTCCACTGCAGCTCCATCAGATGGGTGGAGGGCAAGGCCGGGCAGTGCGGAGTCCCGGCTGGGGCGGCGGTGGTGGTTTTCTCGCCCTTCTCCTCTCCTTCTTCCTCCTGCTGCCCCCAAGGTGGCTCGGGCGGGCGCCAGGGCAAGAGGGGTGCCTGGGAGGGAGCAGCCGGGCTGGTGGAGGGGCTGGCAGGGGCCACACGGCACCAGCCCCCACCGCGGCTCCATCAGATGGGCGGTGGGTGAGGCCGGGAAGCGCAGAGTCCCGGCTGGGCAGCGGTGGCAGTTTTCTCACCCTTCTCCTCTCCTTCTTTCTCCTGCTGTCCCCAAGGCGGCTTGGGCGGGCACTGAGAGGAAGAGGGGTGCCTGGGGGGGAGCAGCCAGGCTGGTGGGCTGCACAGCACCATCCCCCAACACGGCTCCATTGATGGGTGGAGGATGAGGCTGGGCAGCGCAGAGTCCCGGTGGGGGCAGTGGCTGGACCGGGGGTGGCAGGGACCCCCGACGATGCAGCAGTGGCCGCCGCCGCCGCCGCCGGAGCCACTGCCTCCCGTTCTGTTCCCCCTCCCCACCCGTTCGGCTGAGGACGTGGCGGAGGCTGGGCAGGGGGTGGCGGGGACCCCCGACGATGCTGCCGTAAGAGAGAGAGAGAAAGAGAGAGAACAAAGAGAGAGAAACAGAGGGAAAGAGAGAGGAAAGAGAGAGGAAAGAGAGAGAGGAAAGAGAAAGAGAGAGAGGAAAGAGAAAGAGAGAGGAAAGAGAGAAAGAGAGAGAAAGAGAGAGAGAGAGGAAACCGAGAGAGGAAAGAGAAAAAGAGGAAAGAGGGAAAGAGAGGAAAGAGGGAGAGAGAGAAGAGAGAGAGGAAAGAGAGAGAAAGAGAAGAGAGAGGAAAGAGAAAGAGAGAGGAAAGAGAAAGAGAGGAAAGAGAGAAAGAGGAAAGAGAAAGAGAGAGAGGAAAGAGAAACAGGAAAAGAGAGAGGAAAGAGAGAGACAAAGAGAAAGAGAAAGAGAGAGGAAAGAGAGAAAGAGAAAGAGAGGAAACAGAGAAAGAGAGAGAGAGAAACAGAGAGAGGAAAGAGAAAGAGAAAGAGAGGAAAGAGAAAAAGAGAGGAAAGAGAGAAAGAGAGAGAAAGAAAGAGAGAGAGGAAATGGGGAGAGGAAAGAGAAAAAGAGGAAAGAAGGAAAGAGAGGAAAGAGGGAGAGAGAGAGAGAAAGAGAAGAGAGAGGAAAGAGAAAGAGAAAGAGAGAGAAAGAGAAGAGAGAGGAAAGAGAAAGAGAAAGAGAGGAAAGAGAGAAAGAAGAAAGAGAAAGAGAGAGAGGAAAGAGAGAAACAGGAAAAGAGAGAGGAAAGAGAGAAAGAGAAAGAGGGAGGAAAGAGAGAGAGAAAGAGAAAGAGAGAGAGAAGAGAGAGAGGAAAGAGAAAGAGAAAGAGAGGAAAGAAAGAGAGAGGAAAGAGAGAAAGAGAGAGAGGAAAGAGAGAGAGAAAGAGAGAAAGAGGGAGAGGAATGGCGCTTCTCCAACCCGGCTGGGCAGAACCGGTGCAGCGGCCTTCCTGCCCCCCTCCCCGGCCAGCTGGATGGGGTGTTGGGGGTCACCACAACATGAGGAACTATATTAAAGGGTCGTGGCATTAGGAAGGTTGAGAACCACTGGTCTAGTGAGTGATTATTCTCACACCTAGATCTTGCCTAGCTTTGAGCTGTAATTGGATGAAGGTTACACAACTTACCCAACAACCAATCAGCAACAGCATTATACAGGTCAAGAAAAACTGCTTCTTCTAAATATATAGATGGCAGTCAAACTGGTATCTGTGCAAGTTTTCAAAGATATATGTATACCAGGCAACCATTCCATTGTGGTAACCAGACAGGAAAAAAATGATCTGGAAAAAAGAAGGCTTAATTCAAAGTCCAACATTAGTTTTAATGCAAAAAGCATGCAATAATATAGTGTATTAAGATGGTTGACTTGGCAAAGGAAAGTTGAACATCCTGGGCTTTCTCCAAAGCCGACAAGAACTGACAGCATCTTTCCATTGGCTTCAGTAACCTCTGGATATAGACTCCCTGTAATTATAAAAGCAATTGGCAGAACCACACTTGACATAGCTACACACTTTTTCCCTTTCTTTCCCACATTATTTGATGGCACTGAAAGTTTTTTTTAAATGCTCACTTTACAGAATAAAGTCAGATCCCTTCCACTGCTTAATGTAGCAGAAAAGAAGACTGCATTCTCATTCCCAGACGTCCACTCCCTAATCTGTCTCAGGACTGAATGTTATAAGTTAAATTTCTTTGCAGAGCAAAGGGTTGGAGCACCACTCATTTGAGAGAATTCTGTTTCCATTTACAGCTAGGCTATTCCTGGGCTGTCCTACTTGCCATTATCTTTGCCCAGAGAATTAGAAAGAAGAGCTACTCTCTGACTTTGGCTGTTTTTAACCAGTTCCTCAGCCGGCCAAAACGTTATCAGCTTGTCCTTGAGTTCCCACAAAGCAGAGTTATTATTATGGCTAGCTGAGCTCAAGTTCTCATCCCAACCCCCCTTACTGCACCTAAATTCTAAATACCAGAAAAAGCATGTCAAATGAAAAGACAAAATGGCTGCGTTTTCATCAGTTGTCAGAGCGGGAACATCCAATGTTAGCAGCGTTGACATAGGGCCGTAGTGGCAAACCTATGGCACACGTGCCACCTGTGGCATGCAGAGCCATGCCTGTGGGCACACACACCATCACCCCAGAGGGAGGTGGGGCCAGGATCCTCTCCTCCCCCTCTCCACGTGCACCAGCACTTTTGCTGGGAGCAGCTACAAGAACTGGGCGGGGAGAGGTGAGAAGCCAGAAGTGGTGCAGAGAAAGAAGTGTTGAGACGAGCTCAATGGCCAGGGAGGGAATGGGGAAAAAGATCGCTCTTGCCACAACCTCCCTTCTGCTGGCCACTGGGAAGCCTGGCAGCATGGCTTGGAATGACTACATCGGGAAACTCCAGTGTCCCAGACTTGCAAGTGAGTTTCGGCGCTCCCCAGGTTTTAATGCGGCAACAGGATGAAACTCAGCAAAGCGTTGAGTTCTCTTTGCGTGGGTTTGTGGTGCCTTTGAGAGAATGGCTGCTCCCCTCTGCCTTCCCATGTCCCTTTAGCTAAGGGGCACTTTGGCATGGACCACTGTCAGAATCCAATTATATTTCATTTCTAGCTACCTACTCTGAAAAAATCCCATTTCTTACTCTCTCTGGATTCTGTCATACTACGAAAGGGGAGAAGGATAAGCAAGGGGGTTTTATGGCTCTCACTTCCTTCATTAAACTACAAAGTGACTGGATGTTGATTTTCATCAAGAGGACTGACCATAACAATATGGCCATCGCCTTTCATCTAATCTCTCTGAAGTCTCCCTTTTGCCGGCAGTGAGGGAAAAGGGGTGGAACAATGCAACGCCTGGGATCTGGGAAAAGAGAGGATGAGTGATTGTCGCCTGGAAGAACTGTGGGGTGGGGGCTGCTTGGGAACACTTAAAACATTGATGGATGGGAGAGAATTCCCCAGATCCTGTCTAGAAGGCCTGCAATCATTTTCTCTTAATAAAGATGCCTGTTGGAAGAGATATTCTGTTCTATCCCAGCCTATAGCCGTCCTTGTTAAAGGCACAAGGACCAAACCCCTGTTGATAAAATAGGCTGGAGACTTAAACAAAACAAACCCCTTTTAATATGGGTGACAAACCTGTCAGATAGTTCATAAACAAAAGCAGCAAAACACCATCCAAATGGAGGAAATAGTCCACATGAAACACGATGCAACAGAAGAGTAGTCACAGGCAAGACGAACAGAACAGGATCCCATGAGGTACTTTGCAAACGGTTGCCTTCAGCAACCAGCACTGCCCACACCTCCTCTTTTTATATAGCAGTCCCAGGGTGTTGCCTCTCAGTGCCTTCTCCTTTTTCCCTGGAGTTGTCGCATTGACTGCTGCTGATTTACTCTCGCTAATTGCCGGTGTGTGCGAGCATCAATTAGCATGTCCATCAGGTGTGAGTCCTCCGAGTCTGACTCATTCTCCTCACACAGCTGAGCTTCATCAGGAACACGACTGGAGGGCCCAGGCTCTTCATCAAACCGTGAGTCTTGTAATTCATCAGAGCCTGCCTCTGACCCTGATGGCCCTTCAAATGCCTCCTCCACCTCCTCCTCAGATTCCTCAGACTCAGCTGTTGGGAACACAGGCTGGCACGGAATCACAACATATTCCAAGAGTTCTGTCTTCTTAAGATGTAAAGTGAGGTGGGTCCTTACATTAGACAGGACCTGCAAAATTAGTCCACCTGGAAGGGAGAACCTTGCCGGGGGACTTTGCAAAAATTACCATGTCAGACGATGGAGCAGGGAAGGGAGAAAGCCCCCCGCAGAGGGAGCCACTGCCCCAACTGAAAACCTGCCAGATGTTGGGATCTGAAAGGTCAGATTCCTCAGGAGAAGAGTGGTCAATGGGCATTGGAAAGAAAGGCGAGTGGGAAAAGAAATCAAGAAAGGTGACCCTGAGACGGGGGGCCAACCAACCAGAATGGAAGCAGGAGATGGGGAAATCCCTGTATGCAAGCGAAGAGGAAGGAAGCTGGGCACCGCACTCGAGCTGGATTCTACAGAAAGCTATAGACCTGATGAAGAGAACCCTCAGCTCCCTAGGAGAGGAGAATTCTGAGCCCTACGGCGGCACCAGCTCCTGGAGCCGCAACTGGAGAGACACCGAAGTGGAAGTGGAACCTGCAGCCCTGGGGATGTCTGATGATCCAGTAGCCCCACTCCCTGCCGACCCGCAGATGGCGATCTGGATGGAAGACAATACTACCGACAACGAAGGCACCGATCCATTCAAAGACTCCCACCGCTAGACGTGAGATTAAAGGGGGAGCCGACACGCTTGGGGTTTTTCCTAACCCAAGTCCTCAGCTACATGGAGGAATACGGGCGGCACATCCCCAGTGACAAAGCCCGTATCCGGATCGTGCAATCTGCTCTAGATGGGCTGGCCGCAGATTGGATAGTGAACTTGCATGAATCCAATGCTCCAGAGCTCAACGACTTCAACCGTTTCATGTCCTCTCTGAGAAGGCGATTTGAGGACCCCCTGGCTGATCGCAAAGCTCACGAAAGGATAAAAACAATGAGGCAAGGCAAACACCCGGTAGCCAAATATATGCAAGAATTCCGGGCCATTTCCAGCACACTGAACTGGCCGGAAGACATCCTCCTTAGCCATTTCAAAGATGGACTAAACTACGACCTATATGACGCTTGCCTGCCCCGAGGGGACCCACACCAACTTGACGAATGGTACATCCTGGCAGAGAAAGCAGAGATCGACCTAGTGAAGAGGCACCGCCGAGGAAAACAATGGAGCCCTCACTGCCTGAGTCAACTTGTGAACCAGTGAAACCATCGGCTATGGCCAAGAAGCAAATGGGGTGTTTCAAATGTGGGAGAGAGGGGCATCGGGCTGTAGAATGCCACTCGAAAGCCCCCCGCACAACCCAGACAGATCACCGGCCAGCAAATCCAGGAAGTCTCCAGCTAAGCCAAAAGAACCTGCCATGAGAGTGATGGAGGCTGTGGAATCCCCTACCTCTGCTCATCGGGGGGAGAGAACTCCAGCCTACACCGCAGGGCCGGTGGACGCCTCAGACGACAGCTCGGAGGGCGAACCCCTGGTAAGTGGACCCATCGCACCCGTCCTCAAGACAGTGACTATATTAATTCCCCCCATGCCCAAAGCTATCAAGGTGAAAGCCTTAATAGACTCTGGCTGCACCCGCTGCCTCATTAGCCCGATGCTAGTGGGAAACCTGGGCATTTCGTTGAGGAGACTGGAATAACCAATCTCATTTGGCCAGTTAATCAGTCCATAGCAGGGAGAGTGCCAGCTACCCTAGCCACTTTACCAATCCACCTCTCCCTGGGCAAACATGAGGAAGACATAACGTTTGTAGTGACTCCAGGCATGGAATGCCCGATGATCCTAGGGATGGAATGGTTAAAGAAATTGAACCCCTGGGTGAATTGGAGGATGGCAGAAATCAATTTCCTGAAAGGGGATCCTATGGACTTAAAACCCCAAGGGGATCTACCAAAATTAAGAATGGAAAAAGCATCCATGGGAGAGGAAAAGGGGCTACCAGAAATACCAGAGGAATACAGAGATCTTGCTGAAGTTTTCAGCAAGGAGAGGGCGGATGAGTTTCTCCCCCACCGACCCACGGACTGTGTCATTGAATTCAAGCCAAACTTTGCAATTCAAGCAAAACTCCCAAAGCCCAGATTACACTCCATGAGCCCAAAGGAGAAGGAGGAAATGGAAAGATTCATAAAGAAAAACCTAGAAAGGGGGTTCATTGAAACTGCCAAGCCTAAAGTGGCTGCCCCAGTCCTCTTTAGAGAGAAGAAGGACGGCTCTTTATGCTTATGCGTGGATTATAAGCTCCTAAATACAATCAGTGAAAGCAACCTATACCCTCTGCCCCTCATGAAGGACATGTTATCACACCTCTCAAAAGGATTTTTTTTTTTTACTAAACTAGATCTAAGGGAAGCGTACTATCGCGTGAGAATTAAGGAAGGGGATGAATGGAAGACCGCATTTAATTGCCCAATGGGGTGCTACCAATTCAAAGTCTTGCCATTTGGATTACAAGGGGGCCCCGCAGTATTTATGCAATTAATCAATGACGTACTAAGGGAGCACCTATTTAAGGGGGTCCTGGTTTACTTAGACGACATTCTTATCTTCACCGAATCAAAAGAGAAACATGTCAACCTAGTCAGAGCGGTTTTAAAGAAACTGCGAGCCGCCCACCTATATGCCAAACTATCAAAATGCGAATTCCACCAGGAAAGGATAGACTACCTAGGTTATCGCATATCCCCACAGGGAATTGAAATGGACCCAGCAGTATTAGAATGGGCACCACCTCGCACAATAAAGCAACTGCAAAGTTTCCTGGGTTTCGCAAACTTTACTGCCAATTCATCCCCTCATTTGCCCAGATAGCCCTGCCCCTCACGAACTTACTAAAAATGAAGGGAGCATCCTCAGTAAAACCTAGCCAGCCACTAAAATGGACAATGGAATGCCAAGCGGTGTTTGAGAGATTAAAGAGGCTCTTTTCTGCCAAACCAGTACTGAGGCACCCAGACATGGATAAGCCCTTCGTAATACAGGCAGATGCAAGTGATGTGGCAGTGGGAGCTGTACTATTACAAGAAAATGATGAAGGGGTATTGCAACCCTGTGCGTATACATCCAAGAAACTCACTGAAATGGAACAGCGCTGGCCTGTGTGGGAGAAAGAGGCATATGGGATACATTGGTCATTACTCACGTGGCACCAGTTCCTTGAAGGCAATAAAATCACTTTCCAGGTGTGGACAGACCACAAAAATTTGGAAGCCTTGAAAACACCCAGGAAGCTCAACCCCAAGCAAACCCACTGGTCCCAGCATTTTCACCAATTCCACTTTACGCTCAAGCAGTTGCCAGGGGGAAAGAACTTCCTGGCAGATGCACTATCTCGCATGCCCCAATATAACAGCACGCAAGCCACCGACTCTAAACCGATGATGGTAGAATCACTACTGGCAGCGCCAGTAACCACCAGAGCCCAAGCTAAATTAAAACCACAGCTGGGTAGCCAAACCAGAATTGAATTCCGGAAAAGTTTGGAAACAGATGAATGGTTCCAGAAAAATAAACATGTGTGCACAATGAAAGACGGGCTGCCTTGGGTGGGGGAAAAGTTATATATACCAACAACCTAAAGAGTCACATTCATGCAGCTTTGCCACGACACAAAATCAGCAGGGCATTTTGGATTTGTAAAAACATTACACTTAATTAAACAGCAATTTTGGTGGCCATCCATGAAAAACGGCATAGAAAGTTACGTGACCAGCTGCCCAAAATGTGCAACTGCCAAGAGGTTGCAAGGGAAATCGCCCGGACTTTTACAAACAGTGGCAAATCTCTCAGCCCCATGGAGGGAAATAGCCATGGATTTTATAGTGGAATTACCAGAAAGCAATGGGAATACTGTCGTCTGGACGGTCACGGACTTGTTTTCCAAACAGGTGCACTTTATCCCTTGCCAAAAGATTCCCACCGCAAAAGCCTTAGCGAAACTTTTCATGCAGCATATTTACAGATTGCATGGGGCACCCCAACGCATCATATCTAATAGGGGAGTGCAATTTACATCTGCATTTTGGAAGAACTTTTTATCCCTTTTAGGGACCACTCAGGGACTGACATCTAGCCATCACCCTCAAGGGAATGGACAAGCGTAAAATTCGAACTCAGTACTTGAGCAATATTTAAGATACTTTATTAATTTCCAACAGTCTGATTGGATGGACCTACTCCCTTCACAAAAGTGGCCTACATTAATGCAGTCCACTCCAGCACAGGTTACACTCCTTTTCAAATAGCTACCAGTCAAAGTTTCAACCCCATGCCAGAACTAACCCCAAACGAACTGGCGATCCCATCACTGAAAGAATGGATGGAACAATTACAAAACACTTGGCCAATAGTTAGAAAAGCACTAGATTAAGCTAGGCATGCATGCAAAGCACAAGCTGATAAAAAAAGGGTTGAACCTACACCATTCATTATAGGAGAAATGGTGTACTTATCTACAAAATACCTAAAATCCGTACAACCTTGAAAAAACCTGGACCAAAATATATAGGGCCTTTTCCAATTAAAAGAAGCATAAACCCAGTAACAGTAGAATTAGAATTACCCCAAAAATCTTAGGCGAATACACCCAATTTTTCACTGCAGTTTGCTTAAAAGAGAACATCAGTCACCCTTACAGCCAAAAATCCCCCCCACCTCCAATCATGGTGGAAGGCGAACAACACTTCGAGATAAAGGAAATCCTAGATTCTGGGAGATATCATGGGGCAACTCAATACCTAGTAGCATGGAAATACCTCCCCACCTCACTAAACGAGTGGGTCCATAAACGTCATGTCAGAGCCCCGAAGCTATTAAAGAAGTTTCATACAGAGTATCCTAACAAGCCAGACTAACTTTTATACCTGTTTTGTTTTCTTTATAGGTGGATCTCTCTCATTTTTAAGGGGGGCAGGATGTCAGAATCCAATTATATTTCATTTCTAGCTACCTACTCTGAAAAAAACCCATTTCTTACTCTCTCTGGATTCTGTCATACTACGAAAGGGGAGAACGATAAGCAAGGAGGTTTTATGGCTCTCACTTTCTTCATTAAACTACAAAGTGACTGGATGTTGATTCTCATCAAGAGGACTGACCATAACAATATGGCCATCGCCTTTCATCTAATC
>NW_015387665.1:53500-65638 GCF_001527695.2 Protobothrops mucrosquamatus
ATCTAATCTCTCTGAAGTCTCCCTTTTGCTGGCAGTGAGGGAAAAGGGGTGGAACAATGCAACGCCTGGGATCTGGGAAAAGAGAGGATGAATGATCGTCGCCTGGAAGAACTGTGGGGTGGGGGCTGCTTGGGAACACTTAAAACATTGATGGATGGGAGAGAATTCCCCAGATCCTGTCTAGAATGCCTGCAATCATTTTCTCTTAATAAAGATGCCTGTTGGAAGAGATATTCCAAGAGTTCTGTCTTCTTAAGATGTAAAGTGAGGTGGGTTCTTACAGCCGCTGGGAAAGGGGAGGCCCGGCTTCTCACATGGGGCCGAATTGGGAGGGGAACCTCTGAGTCGGGGGCAGCCAAAGTTTGCCCTCCAGCTTGGGAGAGGAGCTCCTTTTTTCTGCATGGAGCGACTCCCGCCTCCTGCAGCAAAGCTCTGCAGGGATGAAAATTGCGGAGTTTAGGCAGTGAGTAAAATGTGCAAATGATCAAAAGTCCTTCTTAAGATTTGAGGGGTGGTGGTGGAGGGGGGAAAGGTGGTGCGGATAGTTTGGGCAGGGCGATCCATGTGGGGGTGGGGGGGATACAGTAGCAGCAGCAGGGAGATCCGTGCGGTGGGTGGGTGGGAACCTGCTCCACTTGTTCCACAGCTGCTTTTGGCCGAGCTGCATTGCAGCAGCATTGAGTTCAATACACGAGGCGGCAAACAGCTTCATCACACCGAAACTAGCCGCTTGCTGCTTCCTGCCCAATGCCGCTGCCATGAGGCCACAGAACAAGCCGGGCGACGATAAGAAACCAGTATCCTGGTTCTTTATCTTCACCCGGCTTGTTCCGCACTCTCATGGCAGCGGCATTGGGTGCGATGTGTGAGGCAGCAAATGGCCGCGGCTGGAGGGAAACAGCCGCATCACATCGAAACTGGCTGTTTGCCGCCTCCTATCCAATGCTGCTACCATGAGGCCATGGAACAAGCCAGGCTGTGGTAAGAAACCCGCCTACCCCTCATCCTGGGGCAGCTGCTGCCGTCCTGTGCTCGCCAGCCTGTCCCCGGCCAGCCAGGCATGCCGAGCTCGGGCCACGGGCAGATGGAGGCCAGAGGGGAGTGAGAGCTACTGCTGCCTGGCTCCTCTGCCTGAGGACACATCCAGGGAGAGGCACCACCCAGCTTAGGAAGCCGTGGTCTGCCCATAGAAGGAGGAAGAGGATTGAGGAGGAGGGCTCGCCAGGGACGGGCACAGTGCTGCCCATGTGGGGTATCTGACCAGCCCCAACCTGGACGGGGGAGAGGTCGAGGGAGCCCAAAGGGAGGCATGGCCAGTGAAGGGCTGGAGAGCACCAGACAGCGGCAGCTGCCTCGGGATGAGCAGTAGGTACGGTTGGTGCTCCCAATGTTCATGAGGGAAGAAGCGGCGAGGAGGCTCCATGCTCAGCCCAGTCCAGCCCAGCCCCAGCACAACACGGAAAGCAAGGCAGCAGCCCCATGTGCATCCCCGTGTGCGAGCATGCCCCTGCCCTGCCAGGCAAGCGGAGCCATGGCATCTGCAGCAGAAGAGCACAGGTGGGCTACCGCGGCTTTTGGTCCACTCCAGCCTCCATCTGCCTGAGGCCCGAGCTCGGTGTGCCCGACTGGGCAGTGACCGGCTGGAAAGTACCAGTCAGCAGCAGCTGAACAAGCAGTAGGTGGGGTGGGTGCTCCCAATGACCATGGTGGAACAAGCAGTGAGGAGGCTCTGCACCCAGCTCAGTTCAGCCCAGCCCTGGCACGGCAAGCGAGGAGCAGCCCCACATGCGTCCCCAGGCAGGCGTAGCCGCGGCATCTGCAGCACAAGAATGCAGGTGGGCAGCAGAAGGTATAAGGAGCCCAGATCCTAGCACAGCCCCTCCCCATTTTCCTCCTTACCCTCCTCGGAAGAGCTGCGGGGCTCAGGAGCCTCCTTCCCAGGGAAGAAAACCATCATGAGGCACTCTTCTGTTTTAACTTTTTTTCCTTATCCCTTTTTAGAGTTTTCATCCTGCTTTCGTGAGACGGCAGCGTTTGGGAGGGGGTGTAGCTGCCCCCTTTCCCCCAAGCCATCAGCTGAGCAAGATGCCCTCCTGCCCACTGCCCCACCCACCAGAGACCCCCTGAATCTCCCCCAACCTGCCCAGCCCCCACAGGCATCCCTCCCAAGGAGCAACATCGAGTTGGCCATACCACCCTGGCCACACCCACCCAGTCTGCCATGACCATCATAGCCACACCCACCCAGTGGGCCACACCCACCCAGCGGGCCATGCCCACCCGGCACCCGGCAATACATAAGTGGGTTTTGGGTTGCAGTTTGGGCACTCAATCTCTAAAAGGTTTGCCACCACTGCTCTAGGTGTTCGCTGATTTGTTGCTTGGTTATCTTTTCCAAGATCTTCCCAGGTATTGAGGTCAGCCTGATAGGTCTGTAGTTTCCTGGATCCATTTTTTTTTTCATTTTTTGAAGATGGGAACTACTTTAGCTCTTTTCCAGTCCTCTGGTAGTTCCCCAGTGCTCCAGGATCTTTGAAAGATATAGTTCAGTAGTTCTGAGATCATATCTGCCAGTTCCTTTAGAACCTTGGGTGTAGTCCATCTGGTCCTGGTGATTTGAACTCATCTAGGTGGACAGGTGCTCACTTACCATTTTCTTGCCTATCTTAACTTGTGTTTCTATTCTGTTTTTTACGGTACTGTTTTTAATAGGTTGGACTGGTTTTCCCCTTTTTGTAAATACAGATGCAAAAAATGAGTTGAGTAGTTCTGCTTTTTCCCTGTTGCTTGTCACCTTCTTGCCACTTTCTCCCACGAATGGACCAATCATTTCCTTAACTTTTTTCTTGTTTTTTACATGTTGAAAGAAGCTTTTTAAAATTTATTTTTGACTTTTGTTGCAAGCCTTAGTTCATTTTGAGCCTTAGCTTTCCTCACTTCGTCTTTGCAGGCCCGGGCTATTTGTTGATATCCTGCCTTAGTTATGTGCCCCTCTTTCCACCTTTTATACTTGTCCTTTTTGTCTTTCAATTTATCAGAAAGTTCTTTATGCAGCCATACTGGTTTCTTTTGAGAGCTGTTATTTTTCTTCTTCGTTGATATTGTGCTAGACTGGGCTTTTATAATCTCACTTTTCAAAATTTCCCAAGCTTCTTCAGTTGTTTTCCCTTTGAGGATTCTCATTCATGGAATCCTTCCCAAGTATTCTCTAAGTTTGTTGAAATTAGCTCTCTTAAAGTCCAAGACTCTAGTTTGACTGTGTTCTATTGCTTGTGCTTGCATAATGTTGAATTCCAATATTGCATGGTCACCCCCCCCACACACAAGGTTCCTGTGGTTTCAACACCTTTTATCATTTCATCTCTGTTAGTGAGAATTAAGTCCAATATGGCTGATCTCTTAGTTCCCTTCTCTACTTTTTGGTAGACAAAGTTGTCTGCTAGGTTTGTCAGGAATCTGTTTGATCTTCCATTTGTTGCAGAGTTTGTCTCCCAGTTGATGTCAGGGTAATTAAAGTTCCCCATTACTATTGTGATGTGCTTCCTACATACCTTAGTTAACTGACTAGCAAAAAGTTCATCTATTACCTCTGTTTGGTTGGGTGGCCTATAGTATACACCTATAGCAATGTCATTTCCCCCCCCTTTTATATTGACCCAAATGCATTCAAGACAGTTTTCATCATTGTTGTGTTCTATTTCTATAGAGATGTGGTTATTTCTTATATAGAGAGCAACTCCACCTCCTCTTTTATTTGGTCTGTTTCTTTTAAATAATTTAAATCCCTCTAGCTGTGTGTTCCATTTGTGGGTTTCATCTCACCAAGTTTCCGTAATGGCAACAATATCATATCTGCCCTCATTTACCTGAATTTCTAAGTCACCCTGTTTGTTGCTCATGCTCTGTGCATTGGTGTATAGACATTTGAGTCCTTTATGACCAACCCTGGGTTTACTTTCTACATAACCTGTGTGGTGCCTGAGTTCCCCTATTTTCTTACCACCTATTTGATTAGTGCACTTTGTGTGGCATTTGCTATTAAATGCTTGATTTTTCTTGACAGCAAGATTGATATTCTTGTCCATACACACATCTATGTTACATGCACTGATAACCCTATAATTTTTAGATTGCCAGGGACAGGAATGTTCTGTGTCAATTAACTCACTGTCCCCATTGTTCAATTTAAACATTTCTCCAGAAAATCTGTGAATTTATTGCCAAGTAACTCAGTCCCTTTCTTTGATGGATCCAAACCATCTCTTTTGCATACTTTTTCATTGGACCAACTGGAGACATCGTGACTAATATAACCAAAGCCTTCCCCTTTTCACCACTTCTTTAGCCACATATTGAATTCTGCTATATGCTGGCCTTTTCCATTTTGCTCCTTATACACTGGTAAAACCTCTGAAAAAGTAAGCCTACAGCCTATTCTACTAAGTTCCTGCCCCAAGCTCTGGAAATCATTCTGCACAGAGAGTACATCTTTTGGGGACAGATCATTAGTGCCAACATGTACAGTAGCATCCACATCACACTCCTTGCTGGCATTCTTGACTATCTTAAAAATACGCTTCTTGTCCCTGCTGGCAGTAGCACCTGGAAGACACCTGACCTCTTTCAAAATCTCTGTATCATTTCCTAAATTTACATCCCTTGTGATTGAATCACCAACCAGAAGGTGGCTTCTCTTTTTGGATGCCTTGTTCTTCTTGCATGACTGGTGCGTAATACCTGATTCACACTTTCCCCTGTCCAAAACAAGTTCTTCATCTCGGACCATGATCCCCTGCTTATTTGAGTTATCATCATCCCAACTACCTTGACCTGTCTCCTTAATGTTCCTAATAAGGTCAGCAAGGGCACTGTAACTTTTATGCAGGGACACAGTGAAAGCTTTGTGTTTATGTTTCACAGCTCTCACCCTGCCAAATCCCACGGTTGTCCATACTGCCCTTCTCCTGCAGGATCTTTGTAGTAGAGGGGGCTGATAATGTGGCAGCTCAATAGTGCAGAAGGGCTGAACTGGACACCTCATTTCTGCCTGAAAAGCACAGATTACAGACCCTAGATAGGTAATCTATCCTGTAGATTAGTGATTTGTTTACAGATAGGACAGAATCCAAGTGTGAAAAAGGTACTGCAAAAGACAGCTGCAAAACAAGTGTTGCACTGAACTAAGCCAGACATTCTGAATTAAAATGAAATCACAATTTCAGACACATTTGCCCTGAGTCTACTACTGCTATTTTAGATTTTTAGTTATTTTTAGGCTGCTACCTTTCTCCTCTGCACTCCCTCTTAACTCACAGCTTGGAGCACTTCCCAGCAGTCTAGGCAGTTCAGATGCAATGGAGAACCAATCAGAAAAGAAGCTATGAAATCACTGCCTAGCCCATCTCTCCCCCTCTTGCAGCCGATGGTGACAGCCCCACTAGGGCAGTAGAAGCCTCTCATCACAGGATGGTGGCTCAGTGGGGAAGGGGCTGGCACACACAGACCCAATGGCAGCCAGGGTCCCCGCTCAGGCACCCCTGGCAGCAGTGGGGCTGCCACCTGGATACATCTTGGTGTGAGAGGACCAACCACTGCCTCCCCTAGCGATCTGCTTAGCCTATTTCCTGACACAGATCTGGAATTAATGGAGTGCCATGGAGCGATGTACCTGGACGAGCACTCCTGGGTCAATGCTGTTACATTTAAACTAGAAGGGAGTGCCGCAGGGTGGCTGGTGTCTCTCCATGATGAGAGGGCTCCAGAGCTGCAAGACCTGAATGCTTTCATGCAGTCATTGTGAGACAGATTCTAAGACCCCACAGCAGCCCAGCAAGCAGAGACCCACATCCGTTCTCTATGTCAGGGCAAGCAGCCAGTGACAGAGTATATCCAAGACTTTTGCAGCCTAGTGATTCACCTGAGAGACTGGCCCAAGCTCATGCTTGTCTACCAATTCTAGGAAGGGCTGAACAAGGAGCTTTATCACAACTGCCTATCCCGAGGGGTGCCCCATGACCTTCAAGCATGGTACCAGCTTGCCACAAATCTGGAGCTCAATTTGGAGTAATGGGAACACATTGCTCATGAGAATCAGCCCCCCAAATGCCCAAGAGACACCCAGTGCCCCATGGAGGAAAAGGGGGTACATCCACTGCAGCAGAGGAGAGGCCCCACCAGAGCCTGAGAACATATGTCAGATCCCCAAAGAAATGTATTACTTTTCTGTCTATTGCATATATGCTTCTGTAACCATTTTGGGGGGCCTGCCATTCTGTTGGGAGGGGGGATGCTTTGGGGGATGCTTTGTATTGTCTTGCCACTTTGCCCTTTCCCCAGGGGAAGGAATGCAGCCAAATAACATCACCCTTATCTACAAGACGGTTTGTGCTTGGAGCCATAGGGAAACAAAACCGAGAGAGACTGTCAGAACCCATATCTATCTGATTTCATACTTCCCTCGCTCTTCTCTCATATTTCGTACTTCCCTTGCTCTTCTTCTCTGACCCAAATTCCATTCTCTTCTCTCCCTGGGTTCTGCCATACTCCTAGAGGGGAGGGGGGGGGAAGGATTGGGGGTTTATTGCCTTAGCTTCCTCTATCACTACAATGTAACACTTCGCTTTCCTGCACTATTTCTCTCTGTACTTTCTTCTCCCTAAACTGTCAGCTAGCAAAGGGGGATTAAGAAAGGAATGCAACCTCCAGTAACTGGCTTATCTCTCTGCTCTCAAGAGAAGGTGTGAAGAGTCGTCTAAACATCGCTGCTACGACCAGAGCCAGTCTGATGTTATCTTCCTTTCCCACGATGGACTTAACACCTGGGGACTGGCTGGTTTGAACTGTCTGGATGAACTATGGGGTGGGGTTTGCTTGGGGACACTTTAACCTATCAATCTGCATGGGAAACTTCAGATCCTGTCTAGTATGCCTGCTCTCAGCTTCTCCTAATAAAAGTTCCTTTTGGAAGACCTGCTTCCACGAGTTCTGCTTTCTTGGGATGAGGTATTGAAGCGGGTCCTGACAGAGACCTTGAAGAGCCCACCAAAGAGCCAGTTACCAAGACATTATGCCCCCTGTGGATTTGCTGAGATTCAAATGAACAGTGGAAATCTGGAGGGAGGAGTAACGAATATTGCTTCTGATATACTGCTTACGGGGGATTTTTCCTCAGACCTTGCTTTGTTTCCCTGCTATGACTAGTCCCTAATAAACGTTCCTTTTGAGACAATGCCTGTTTCAAGAGTTCTGCTTTCTTGGGAGACCTAGTTGAGGCAGGTCCTTACAGCATGCTTCCAATGTGGGAAGGAAGGTCACTGAGTAGCCAATTGCCTCATACCATGGCCAGCATCTGCACTGCAAGCCTTGCGCCAGCCAAAGCCAAAAAAACCCCACCCACCAAGCTGAAAGAAAAGACATGGGCAGCCCAAAAGATTGTGGAGGTCTCTCCCCAATCCAGTGAAGGGGAAGGTATTCCAACCCACAACAAGCCTGGCTTGGTCTTCTATGAGAACGACAGTGAAGGGGAAGACAACCTGATGGTAAATGGCACCATCATCCCTATGATGACCCCGGTGGAGATTTTGGTACCCTCCTTGGGAGTAAGGGGGGGCCCTCATGGCCTTATTGGACTTGTGGTGTACTTGACGCTTAATTAGCCTTCAGACAGTGGGGAAACTAGAACTGACACTGAGGAAATTAAGGCAGCCCATGGGGTTTTCTCAGTTAGATGGTTCCTTTATGGGAGAGGTGCCAGCAACCTGCTTAATGGGGCCAGTGAGCCTCAGGGATGCAACCCACATAGAGACTATTCATTTTATTGTGGTTCCTGGGATGGAGAATGGGACAACTTGCCACAGCCAATTCATTGCAACCAACTCGACATGGCCAACTTGCCATGGGACACAGCCAACTCACTGTGGAACAATTTAACAATTCTATTTAATTATTTAAAATAAATAAAAAAAGTATTTTAATTTTTGTTGATCACATTTCATTCTGTCCCTCCTTTCTTTAATGATTCTATTCCACCATTT
Organism: Protobothrops mucrosquamatus; assembly: GCF_001527695.2. Classification (NCBI taxonomy): domain Eukaryota; kingdom Metazoa; phylum Chordata; class Lepidosauria; order Squamata; family Viperidae; genus Protobothrops; species Protobothrops mucrosquamatus. The sequence goes on from NW_015387665.1 coordinate 61,534, forward strand.
CTTTGTTATTAGTGTAACTTTTGTCCAGCAATGAGTTGTCCCGCAGTGAGTTGTCCCACAGTGAGTTGTCCCACAGTGAGTTGGCCATGGCGAATTGTCATAGACCCAGCTCCTGGTTCAGCCCATCCAAGAACTGGTAGATCAGCAGGAGCTCAGACCATTGTTTCAAGCGGGCCATCAGAATGCAAAACTCTCAATTGTACTATGGACTGACCAGTTTCCTTGCCAAATGGAGTGGATCCCGGCCTTTGCTCAGTGGGGTTTTGTGGGGACCTCAAATCTGTATCACAGCTCCTGCATGAGAGCATCCACATCCATCAGCTCAGGGGTTCCTTCATCATAGAGATACACCAACCATTCCACTGCATCCCCCTCCAGGTTTGAGGTGACCACACCCACGTGGGAAAGCTCATCAGGGTGCAATGTGCCATATGGCTATAAGTAATTCCACACCTGAGTCAGGAAATAGGCCAACTTTTTGGGCTGGCCATCAAACTTTGCCCTGAAGGGGGGAGGCTCCTAGTTTTGCTGCACCAGTATGTAGCCTGGTGGCAGCCCCAGCACCTGTGGGACCATCTGCGCAGGGGCTCCTATTACTGCAGGAGGTTAGAGAGGCCTGCCCTAGCCCCATTGGAGGGGAGTTGCCATTGCCATTGCTATGTGGGTCCTGTCACCCCCTACAGGCTCGATCCCAGTTGCTGCCACAGAGGGTAGGACGATGTAGCCAACTGCTTGGCAGCCCCCATCCCAGCTCCTGTCATCACCATCACCATGTCCTGTGGTGAGGTGGAGCCCTGGACCTCCAGCTCACTGAACTTCTCTCTAAGTTGTTCCAGCAATGAGCCATGGGCTGAGATTGGAAACATCCATTCCACTGGCTCTTTCCACTCAGCTGCTCTCCTGGCTCTCCATTTGCTCCCCGGACCACCTTGACCCCAGTGGTGGGGGAGAAGTGGGTACTTCGCTTCTGCTGCCTTCTTCACACTGCTCACCCATTACCCCTTTGGTCTAGAGTAAGGAGCTCCCAACATTGCTTCTCCTCTGTGCTCAGGTGACTGCTCCAATTTCTCGACCCTCTGCTTGGGGTGCCATGCTATCTGGCCCTGCTTGGGCCACCATTGGTGCCCCTCAGAGAAGGGGTTTCTCCCAGCTTTGCCCCACCACCCATCTTCTTGTCTGCTGCTGATATTCTGATATCATAGCTCTCCTGAAGGGGTCCAGGTAGACTGCAAGAAGTTCAGAGCTAGTGAATCTGAGAAAGGAACTCCTGGGACATTGTTCTTCCCAAAAATAATACTTTTATTGAATACACTATATTGGCACAAAAGAAGCAAAACCAGCTCTGAATTTTCCACTCAAAGGTCCATATAATTAAACATGAATTCCCACTTTGGCCACTTCTCCCACAGTCCATTGCATTGTCCAATCACCTATGCTCCATTTGTTATGGGAACTGTCTGGATCATTGAAACATCTGTGAAGCATGTCCCCTGAGCAGGGTCTCATGATCTGCAGATGGATTCTTGCAATTCCATTCCCACCTCAAGCGATTCAACCACTCCCCCTCCCGATTGTTGTCAAGTTGAGAGTGGAGAAGAAATTAGGTGAAAAGTGAATCATTCTTGACATCTGCTCTTGTTCTGTACTCATCCAACTGGAGTCTAAATCAGCTTAACAGTTTCTAAACAGGGTTTTTTGTGCTTTTTCAAGCTGCAAATAGATGCTGAACAAAGAAATAGAGGAAACGGGAATTTGGCAGTGGAGATGGTAGTTGTGGACTCATCTGCAGGGAATATACCATATTTGTTTTCCTCCCTGAGGACAGTAAGAAGAATGCATGCTATAAATGCAGGCTGTTCCCCTGGAAGAGAAGGAGAAGGGGCTAGAGCGCGGTTCTCAACTTGTGGGTCGTGACCCTTTTGGAGGTCAAACGACCCTTTCACAGGGGTTGCCTAAGACCATTGGAAAACACATATTTCCGATGGTCTTAGGAACTGAGACACCGCTTCGCATCTGTCTCCGCATGGCCTCCTCTGCCATTTGCAGAGAGAGACAGAGAGGCACTTTCACTTCCCTTCTCTCTCTCTCTCAGGTGGACTTACCTCCTGCAGGGCTCCTGATTGGCCCTGCGCCCGGGTGCCCCAACCCCTGGGAAAATTGCGGCCAGGGCCTCGTGGCCGTGGAGCTGCCCGGGGAAGCCCGGGATCCCTGCTGGGAGTGGCCCGCTGGAGGCTCTGCTGAGCAGGCCAGCCCTCCCGCAAGCCACGGCCCAAGGGAGACCAGCCCCTGCGATCCCCAGCCAGCCCGACCATTGGACCCACTGGCCAGGAAGGCATGCCGGAGTCCAGGCTGCCGGGAAGGAAGAAGGAGATTCAGCAAAGGTAGGAGAGGAGAGCCGCCTCCTGGGGCCCAGCGCTGGCGGTGGCTTCCTTGCCCTCCTCTTCCTCCTCCTCTTCTTCCTCCTGCTGCCTCCAAGGCAGCTTGGGCAGGTGCCAGGGAAAAAGGGGTGCCTGGGGGGAGCAGCCAGGCTGGCAGAGGGGCTGGCAGGGGCCAAACGGCACCAGACCCCACCGCAACTCCATCAGATGGGTGGAGGGCAAGCTGGGCAGTGCGGAGTCCCGGCTGGGGCAGCGGCGGTGGTTTTCTCGCCCTTCTCCTCTCCTTCTTCCTCCTGCTGTCCCCAAGGCGGCTCGGGCGGGCGCCGGGGCAAGAGGGGTACCTGGGGGGGAGCAGCCGGGCTGGTGGAGGGGCTGGCAGGGGCCACGCGGCACCAGCCCCCACCACGGCTCAATCGGATGGGCGGAGGGTGAGGCCGGGAAGCACAGAGTCCCGGCTGGGACAGCTGTGGCGGTTTTCTCGCCCTTCTCCTCTCCTTCTTTCTCCTGCTGTCCCCAAGGCGGCTCAGGCGGGCGCAGAGAGGAAGAGGAGTGCCTGGGGGGGAGCAGCCGGGCTGGCGGGCTGCGCAGCACCAGCCCCCACCGCGGCTCCATCGATGGATGTAGGATGAGGCTGGGCAGCGCAGAGTCCCGGTGGGGGCAGCGGCCGGACCGGGGGTGGCGGGGACCCCCGACGATGCAGCAGTGGCCGCCGCCGCCGGAGCCTCTGCCTCCCGTTCTGCTCCCCCTCCTTATCCGTTCGGCTGAGGACGCGGCGGAGGCTGGGCAGGGGGTGGCGGGGACCCTTGATGCTGCCGTAAGAGAGAGAGAGAAAGAGATAGAGGAAAGAGAGAGAAACAGAGGAAAAGAGAGAGGAAAGAGAGAGAGAAAGAGAAAGAGAGAGGAAAGAGAGAGAAAGAGAAAGGGAGGAAACAGAGAAAGAGAGAGAAAGAGAGAGAGGAAAGAGAAAGAGAAAGAGAGGAAAGAGAAAGAGAGGAAAGAGAAAGAGAGAGGAAAGAGAGAAAGAGAGAGAAAAAAGAGAGAGAGGAAACAGGGAGAGGAAAGAGAAAAAGAGGAAAGAGGGAAAGAGAGGAAAGAGGGAGAGAGAGAAGAGAGAGGAAAGAGAAAGAGAGGAAAGAGAGAAAGAGAGGAAAGAGAGAAAGGGGAAAGAGAAAGAGAGAGAGGAAAGAGAGAAACAGGAAAAGAGAGAGGAAAGAGAGAGAGAAAGAGAAAGAGAAAGAGAAAGAGAGAGGAAAGAGAGAGAAAGAGAAAGGGAGGAAACAGAGAAAGAGAGAGAGAGAAACAGAGAGAGGAAAGAGAAAGAGAAAGAGAGGAAAGAGAGAAAGAGAGAGAAAGAAAGAGAGAGAGGAAACGGGGAGAGGAAAGAGAAAAAGAGGAAAGAGGGAAAGAGAGGAAAGAGGGAGAGAGAGAAGAGAGAGAGGAAAGAGAGAGAAAGAGAAGAAAGAGGAAAGAGAGAGAAAGAGAAAGGGAGGAAACAGAGAAAGAGAGAGAAAGAGAGAGAGGAAAAAGAAAGAGAAAGAGAAGAAAGAGAGGAAAAGAGAGGAAAGAGAGAAAGAGAGAGAAAGAAAGAAAGAAAGAGAGAGAGGAAACGGGGAGAGGAAAGAGAAAAAGAGGAAAGAGGGAAAGAGAGGAAAGAGGGAGAGAGAGAAGAGAGAGAGGAAAGAGAGAGAAAGAGAAGAGAGAGGAAAGAGAGAGAAAGAGAAAGGGAG
>NW_015387665.1:65738-72511 GCF_001527695.2 Protobothrops mucrosquamatus
AGAGAGAGAGAGAAGAGAGAGGAAAGAGAAAGAGAAAGAGAGAAAGAGAGGAAAGAGAGAAAGAGGAAAGAGAAAGAGAGAGAGGAAAGAGAGAAACAGGAAAAGAGAGAGGAAAGAGAGAAAGAGAAAGAGGGAGGAAAGAGAGAGAGAAAGAGAAAGAGAAAGAGAGAGAGAAGAGAGAGAGGAAAGAGAAAGAGAAAGAGAGGAAAAAGAGAGTAAAGAGAGAAAGAGAGAGAGGAAAGAGAGAGAGAAAGAGAGAAAGAGGAAGAGGAATGGCGCTTCTCCAACCAGGCTGGGCAGAACCGGCAGAGCGGCCTTCCTGCCCCCCTCCCCGGCCAGCTGGATGGGGCGTTGGGGGTCACCACAACATGAGGAACTGTATTAAAGGGTCATGGCATTAGGAAGGTTGAGAACCACTGGGCTAGAGGCAAACTGTCCACCACCCAGTTTATAATAGAAAATGGGGATTTCTTATTTCCACAACAGTACCAAGAAGTCTCTCAAAAGAAAGCAAAGCAGAAGTTACAAAGAGGTAAGGGAATCTCAAATTCTAGTACAGTGGTGGCAAACCTTTTAGAGACCGAGTGTCCAAACCGCAACCCAAAACCCATTTATTTATTTCTGCGTGCCGAGTGGGTGTGGCTGACTGGGTGGGCATGACCTCGGTGGTCACAACCATAATAAAAAAAACTTTGTTCCCGAGAATTTTTTTCCTAGCAGCCAGGCAGAAGAGCGGAGCCCCGAGGCAAGTGTCCCGGAGCCGTTTCTGCCCACGTCTTTCTCATTCTCAATTCTCTTGCCCACGTGTTTTCTGCACCCCACCCCCCAATTGCTCTACGCTTCGCAGCCCAGGGAGTGAGATTCACACACACACCCCACCTCAGGGCCCCGCTCTTCTGCCTGGTGCTGGCAGCTCCATCATCTGCAGCAGCCGGAACAAGAGGCGGGTCACAGCAGCCCATTAATCTTTTTGCTGCATCGGCACCTGGGGGCTTGCTATTTCCCCCCCTCCACCCAAAATCTAGGTCGAGGTGCAAACCCAGCTCATGTGCCTTTGCTCAGGAGGAGCAACTTATTATGGTTGTGAACTAAGCCTTAATAAGAGAGGTTTTACTTCTCGCCGATTTATGGGGGGGAGGAAGCCCTTGCCCGGCCTGGGTGCATCCATTCGACGGATCTCATGGGGTGGCTTCTGCTGCTGCTCTGACCGGTCAGCAGGGAAGCAGGAGGAGGTGGAGGGGCAGCCGGGGGTCTGGAGCCACCTCGGCTGCTCACTAGCAGCCCGAGGCAGCTGATTCGCGCACCAGCTGCCCCTTTTGCTTCTCTGCAGGGCTGACCAGTCAGAGCAGCAGCAGAAGCCACCCCCATCAGATCTGTCGAGTGGATGCGCCCAGGCCAGGCAAAGGCTTTTTTCCGGCTATCCCAGAGCGATTTCCGCCCGCGCTGATGGGGCTCTGCGGCCAGTCCGCCATTATGCAGGACAGCCAGCATGCTGTGGCTGCTGACAGACACCGTCGGCCCCCATGCGCTCGCTGGCTTCTGTGTGTGGGGGCCGATAGTGTCAGGCAGCAGATCTGGAAGCAAAGCTCTGCTGACCATCCTCGCGCTGGTGGCAGCGGCTGCGGGGGAAGGCAGGATCTGGCATGTGGGCACCCTTTGCCACTGCTGCCACACATTGTCCCGTGTGCGCCTCCGGGCAGGGAGGTGAGGGCGTCTGCCACAGCTCACCTTCACCCGCCACTGCCCCCACCAGCGTGAGGATGGTCGGCAGTTTTGCTTCCAGATCTGCGGCTGGCCGGGCTTGGCGATGCAGGGATCACACTGCCGCCTCCTGCTTCTCTGTGTGGTTGGCCAGTCAAGGGGCTCAGAGCAGCAGCTGCTGCCCCCGTCAGAGCCACCCTGTAGACAGGACCTGCACCAGGTGAGGGCTCCTTTCTGGCTGTCCCAGGGCTGTCTCCGCTCAAGCCGATGGGGCTGCACTGCGGAAGGGAGATGGCGGCTCTGATTTCACTCACTCTCCCGCCAAAACTGCTCCTTTTATACGTTCTCTCACCCCGCCCAGCTCTTGCAGCTGTTCCCGGACTGCGCATGCGTGGAGAGGAGGAGGGGGAGGAGCCCAGAAATGGTGTGCGTGCCCACAGGGATGGCTCTGCGTGCCGCCTGTGGCATGCGTGCCATAGGTTCGCCACCACTGTCCTAGTATGTCAAGAAACTAGCATTTGCAATGCAACATCAGAATGGATTTCTCTGCCTTTTTCTGCTACAAGCTTCAGGACTGATGAAGAAGAATCTACAGATTCTGCAAAAGGAAAGATCCATTCCTCTAGTCCAGGGATGTCAAACTGCCGGCCCATGGGCCAGTTTCATCATACTGAAGCCACGCCCACCCCATTGCCAGCAATGTTAAAACCGGCCCGATAAGTTGCGTGACGTCATGTGATGCCGCGAGTTTGACACCCTTGCTCTAGTCTATTCTGAAGAGAATCAAGCAATGAGTAATAATACTAATACTAATAATACTAATAATACTAATACTAATAATAATAATAATAATAATAATAATAATAATAATAATAATAATAATAATAATAATAATAATAATAATAATAATAATAATAATAATAATAATAATAAAGTTGGAAGGGACCTTGGAGGTCATCAAGTCCATCCCCCTGCTCAGGCAGGTAACTCTATACCATTTCGGACAAATGGCTGTCCAGGTTCTTCTTAAAAACTTCCAGTGTTGGAGCATTCACCACTTCTGGAGGCAGGTTGTTCCACTGGTTAATTGTTCTAACTGTCAGGAAGTTTCTCCTTAGTTCTAGGTTGCTTCTCTCTTTGGTTAGTTTCCATCTGTTGCTTCTTGTCCTACCTTCAGGCGCTTTGGAAAATAGCTTGACTCCCTCTTTCTTTGTGGCAGTCTCTGAGATATTGGAACACTGCTATCATGTCCCCCCTCGTCCTTCTCTTCATTAAACTAGACATACCCAATTCCAGCAACCGTTCCTTATATGTTTTAGCCTCCAGTCCTCTAATCATCTTTGTTGCTCTTCTCTGTACTCTTTCTAGAGTCTCAACATCTTTTTTACATCGTGGTGACCAAGTGAGAGGAGCTGAAGCAGTAATTAGCCAGCCAGCAGGTGTACTAAGAGTTGTGTTCTGCCTTGCTGAGCACATATTTGTGAGATGAGGGAAAGACTCTCAGGAATCATTAAGCCCAGTAAAAAATATCCCTTTGTACAAATATCCCTTGCTACTGATTGAATGAAATTCAATGTAGAAAAATGTAAAGTCTAACACTTAGGCAAAAAAACCCAAAAGTACACATATTGATTGGGTGAAACCAGGCTTAATAATAGCAACTCTGAGAGGGATCTCAGAGTCTTAGTGGACAATCAATTAAATATGAGCCAACAATGTGCAACAGCAACCAAAAAAGCCAATGCAATCCTAAGTTGCATTAATAGAGGGATTCAATCAAGATCACATGAGGTACTAATACCACTCTATAAAGCCTTAGTAAGACCACACCTAGAATACTGCAACCAATTTTGGTCTCCACACTATAAAAAAAGATGTTGAGACTCTAGAAAAAGTGCAGAGAAGAACAACAAAGATGATTAGGGGGCTAGAGGCTAAAACATATGAAGAAAGGTTACAGGGACTGGGCATGGCTAGTGTAGTGAAGAGAAGGACTAGGGGAGGCATGATAGCAGTATTCCAATATTTGAGGGGCTGTCACAGAGAGGAGGCGGTCAACCTATTTTCCAAAGCACCTGAAGGCCAAACAAGGAATAATGGATGGAAACTGATCAAGGAGAGATTCAACCTGGAAATGAGAAATTTCCTGACAGTGAGAACAATCAATCAATGACACAGATTGCCTTCAAATGTTGTTGGTGTTTCATCACTGGAGATTTTCAAGAAGAGACTGGACTACCACCTGTCAGAAATGGTGTAGGGACTCCTGCTTGGGCAGGGGATTGGATTAGATGACCTACAAGTTCCCTTCCAATTCTGTTGTTCTTCTATTTTTATTCTTGATTCATGTAGGAATACATGATATGGACAGACTGAGTCTTGACTATAAAAAGCTGGACAGAAGGATGAAAGAGCTTGGAAGCAGGTTGTATTTTCTTCCTGTCAAAGGACATTGCTCAGGAAGACAAAATAGAGTAGTAGAAATTAGCAACTGACTATATGTCTATGGAGATTCTGAGTCACTCGGGTCATGGTTGTCCCAAAGGTGCTTTTTCAGAAAGCAACTGGACTGTCTTTGTTTTGCTTGAAGACATTTTGCTTCTCATCCAAGAAGCTTCTTAAGCCTGGACTTCTTAAGCTTCTTGGGTGAGAAGCAAAACAAAAAAAAATCCAGTTGCCTTCTGAAAAAGCACTTTTGGGACAGCAACTGACTATGTCAATGGTGCCAACAGAAATTATAGATTCTTTGATAATGGAATGCATTTCTGAAAATAAGTACTCCTGGCAAAAGTTTGGAGATAATGTGTTTGGAAGAACCTTGTCCGGAAGGCTTTAAAATGAATCTTGTTGGGGTGAGAGAAAAAAAGCACAGGAAAAAAAATCAGATGTCAAGTCTTGAGAACAGAATTGGGAGCTTTATGCAAAATCACCTCAATATTAGCATGTAAGTACTAGTGCACCTTATATAACTTGTTATATGAGCCAAGGACTCTAGTGTCACCATACAAATAAACACAGTATGAGAAATAAATAGGAAAAACAGAAGTCCAGGCTAGAGTTCTTCCAGTGAAGCAGGGTCCGGAAGCTTATGATAAGAGTGAATGAACAAACAGGTGAGTTTGGCAGAGGAAATGTGCAAAAAGAATTTAAGCGTCTCTAAGTAATATACACAGTGAAGTAAGTTTTGTGATGAGCTGTAAGGTATCTGCAACATTTTCTTGAGTCTACAACTGTTGGAAGTGCAAGTTTATTGGAAGAAAAAGTAAAAGGACACGAAGAGCAAATTTCTATACTGCAACACCTAGGGAAGATAAGAAAGAGGTGAAGCTCCCAAGGGCATTGACTTATCATGGTGGCCTCAATTGCAAATGCAATCGAGGTACGACAAAGATGCTAAAGCATATGGCTTTTATAAAGACCAGACAGTGTTTGATCAGGTGTTCTTGACTTCTGATGAAAAAATGATTAAAAAATTGTATAATTTTCTGTTGAACTTAAAAATGGAAGATGAACAGGTGAAAGAAATAATAGTTATATGGGCAAAAAACTTTGGGCATAACATAGAATTAGAGAAATGGCAAAACCTATGGAAAAGAAATTATAAACTGACAATGCCTACATCATATAAAGAAAACCTATATAAAATGTTTTATAGATGGCACTTTCCACCTGTTAGATTAGCAAAAATGTTTAAAAATATGTCTAGCAAATGCTGGAAATGTAATAAAAATCTTGATACATATTATCACTTGTGGTGGACATGTGTAAAAGCAAAACATTTGGACTAAAATATATACGTGGTTAGAAAAAATGTTAGAAAAACATGTAGATCTTATACCTGAACTTTTTTTACTAGGCATAATGCCAGAAAAGTTTGATAAACAAAATGTATATTTAACATTACATGTATTAACTGCAGCGAGGATTGTATTTGCACAGCACTGGAAAAATGAGACAACACCATTGGAGGAAGCGATAATTAAGAAAATATTGGACTGTGCAGAAATGGACAGACTTACATTGAGAATCAAAGGAAAAGAAGACACAGTATACTTTCAAACATGGAACTTATTTTACCAATGGTTGGGAAAGCGGGATAGAGAGTAAGAACTTTATTTTTATGACTAGGCAAAAATTAACCCAGACAACCCGTTGTTTACTAAGCACAGATAAATTGTAATGATAGAAAACCAATAAAATACTTTTTCAAAAAGAAAAAGAGGAGAAGCTCCCCAGGAGATTCAGAGATAGTAAGTAAAGACTGAGAACACGAAGAGAAGTGGAAACATGTGACTCAGAGAAGCAACTAGTATCAGACTGTCACCTAAGAAGACAATACACTGCCATCTGACTAAGACTTAACAGTTCAAGATGGAACTTGAACTTGGAGACACATTATAGTAGTGGAAATCCTGTGTTGATAGAAAGTGAAATCTCATTATGCAACCTAATATGATGTCATGGAAGATATATAGTTTTCTATATGTTTATATCCAAGATCTGATAGATAGGTTGCTGATATTTTTCAAGTCCACCTATAATTATTAATTTACGTTTGCTGCCAAAAGAAATCTTGAACAGTTTTCCAGAGATTATGAGGCCCTAGGTAAAGGTGAAGGAAATGGGAGTACCAGTAGTATTTTAATCTAATCAAGAGTTTAAGTTTCTTGACCATGAGCTGTGTCATGAAGAACACACTGCACGAGGCAAGCTACAGTATATCTATCTCATGAGGACTGGGATAAATGTTTTGACAAGAACTTGGGAAGAAATTAAACTAGAATTAAAAATGAAGGGCAGCAAAGGGCTAGAACTGAACATGCCGTCAAAGAGTGGGACCATCAATACAGGAAACAAAGGAAGAGGCATGAGTGGCAAGAGGAACCTAGAAACTGACAGGTCATTGCAATAGTGAAGCCAGTAAGAAGGACAATTCATAATTTCAGATGTTTTCATAGCTATTCTTAGAATATGGAAAACTGGCATATGAAATCCAAACACAGGTAAACAAATATGAGACAGTAGGGATCAGAGAAACTTGGTCAGATGACATAATCCTGGAAGGCAACACC
>NW_015387665.1:72611-79855 GCF_001527695.2 Protobothrops mucrosquamatus
AGAGAGAGAGAGAGAGAGAGAGAGAGAGAGAGAGAGAGAGAGAGAGAGAGAGAGAGAGAGAGAGAGAGAGAGAGAGAGAGAGAGAGAGAGAGAGGAGAATGAAATTTAACTATTTACTATTTAAAATTGGCTACAGACTTACTTTGACAGGCCTATATGAATACATTTTCTGCAATGGCATTCATAATAAGAGTTAAAACTTGGAAGATGATGGCTATAGCAGAACAATTAAAGCCTGACCCCTTTGCACATGAATGTAACATCAATACACATATAAACAGGCAAGGCCTGGATTGCACCAACGAAACTAACATCTTGGTTATTTTGAATCACCCTGTGGATGCTGTTGCTTTTGTGTTTCAAATTATCAAACTTTCAAAGAAGATGCAATAATAATAATGAGAGTCTAACAATCCTGACATCTGTGATGACCAAAACTGGATGCAGTATTCCAGGTGTGGCTTTACTAAGGCTTTATAAAGCAGTACTAATACTTCATGTGTTTTTGATTCTATGCCTCTGTTTATACAACCAAGAATTGTATTAGCTTTTTTGGCTACTGACACACATTGTGTCATGGTTCCGATAGATGAAACCAATTAAAAGAACTTCAAGGCAAGGATTTCTTCCTTAAAGAACACTTTATTCAGGAAACAAAATATCGGCACTTATATAGTTGTACCCAGTGCTTTATTTGTAAAAAAAAACCAACGGTGCCGGAACTCCTGCACAGCACCAGTTCCAGTCGAAAGCCCTTTATGGGGGGGGGGGGGTCTGCTTTAGGGAGCTTCCAAGGTGCAGATCACGTGAGCAGTGTCAGCTGATGGACGCCATTGCCGCGGCTTTTGAGAGGGCGCTTGTTCGGAGCCGGCATGTCTTCTGCCACCTCATCCTCCTCCGCTTCTGATGACACAGAGGCTTCCTCCCGAGCCAGAGTGACCAAGGCGGCGGTGGCACTGCTGCTTTGGGAGTGCACCTGATCCCTCAAAGAATTCACTCCAAGAGTCAGTCCTGGTTCCTGGTGGCCAACATGGGGGTGAGGACAGGCAGTGGCGGCAGGGGGAGCCCCATGAATCAAAGCGGAGAAGAGGGTCTGCTTTCAGGGCCGTGGAAGTGTTTCCGGGTCGACCTTTGATGTCCTTGATTTCCCTGGGCAGCTTCCTTTCACCGAACCAGAGCTTTACTCGTGCTGGCAGCTTAGAAGGAGCTGGTTCTTCCTTTCAAAAAAAGATGCCAGAATGCCGTTCCGTGCATTCTATGACAAAAAAAAAGCACTGGTTCTACCCAAGACTAAAGTTCCCTCCCTCTGATACAAAATAACAAGTTGAAATTCCTACCCCATAAAGGCCATCATAAATCACATTCACCAATTAATCTAAAATCCTTCCCACTTTACAGCCCGCCAAAACTTTATCTAGAATTGATCTTGAAGCTCACCCAACTGCAATTGTTTAGGCTAACTTAAAAAGCTCAAGCATTCTTCCCATCCCCCCCTTCTACATCGGAGAATCCCAAGCAACAGAAAAAGCACAAGTAAAGTAAAAGGTAAAATGGCTGCAATTTCTTAATTGTCACAGCGTTGACATCCGCCCCCCCTTAACAGAAAGGAGAAGTCCTGCAAATCAAACAAAAGCATGGGTTAGGGATTTCTGCTCAGTTTGTTCAGATGTTTATCATAAAATTTACAAATAAGTCTATCAGCTTTTACATCAATACACTTTACCCAAGTGCCTCTGATAAAGGGAGCCTTTCCCTTGCACCAAGTATTGCAACCTCCCCTTGTACAATCTCACACTGAGAATACGTTTCACTTCGTAATGAGTCTCCCCAGCCACCACAAAGGGCCCAGGAGCTTTCTTGGGAGGGGGTCTTAGAGTTGATTTCCTGAAAGGTTTTAACAAGCTGCATTAAAACACAGGATGAATCTTCCCTAAAAGCCAAGTAAGCTTCAATTCATGAATGTCCTTCTCTGCCTGCAGGGTTATGGATTTGCCCTCGAACCTGGCTCTCAGTCTTTGGATGAATAGGTTGTAATCCCATAGCTCCGGAGCTTGTTCGTTGTGCAAGTTATTCAGCCACACCGATGCCTCCCCTTCCAGATTTGCCGCTATGACATCGACCATTGTGGCGAGGTCCAGGTAGGTGTGGGCATTTCGATTCATGTAGAAATGCACTTGGTTCAAAAAGAAAGTTAACTTCTCAGGGTCTCCGTCAAAAGTGGGTTTAAAAAGTGGGGGTGTTACAGGCTGCTGCCTGTCTAGCAAGGCATGCAGCCATCCATTGCTGCATTAGGCCACGTTGAATGCCCCCTGCCTGATCAAACCTTGGCACAGGCCCTAGGCTGGTGTAGCGCTGATGATGGTACTCAGGGCTGTGTTGCCGCTGGTGAGGCTTAGGGCTGCAATGGTGATAGTGACGATCTGGACTGTCCCGGTAGCAGTGATGATCAGGGCTCTCCCTGCACCGGTGATAGTCTGAGCTATGGTGGCATGGGTATTGGTCAGGGCTCGCATAGGAAAGGCGCCGCTCGGGACTAACATACCATTCTCAACACCATGGACTGTCACGATACTGGTGGCAGTCAGGACTCAGTGGCTGCCGATGATGGTCGGGGCTAGCACAGTGCTGCTGATGATCTGGGCTTCTCCTATGCACTGGGCTTGAGGTTAAAGCTGGTGGCTTCAGGGCTGGCCCTGGCCCCACTGGGGCTTCTCCTGGACTGGGAATGGTCTCGGAAGTGCCTGTCATCTCGCTCGCTGGTCAGCAATGGGGGGTGGCCTGCTCCTTGCTCCCCATGTCTAGTCCTTTGAATTTCTCCCTCAACCGCTCGACTGACTGGCTCCGGATTGCTGTCAGATACTTCCATTCACCCAACTCATCCAATGGCACCACCTGTTTAGCTGCTCTACAATCAGGAGAGCGCGACTCCTGGGAGGCCATCAGTGGAAATTCAACTTCAGCAGCCTTCGAAGAACTCTTCTTCAGCTGGGCCATCTCTGAGCGCCATGAGTCTCCACTAGGCAGGGTCCATTCCGACAACCAGATGTGCTCTTAGGTCTTTGATATCGCCCCTGCTGTTGGAGTCTCAGATACCACACTTTCTATCGGTGTGATGGCCTGAGCTCGATCCACCGATGTAGTAGCTGTGGTTGTGGTGCTGGTGACAGGTTCCTCCTTCTTCTCCATTTTGGGATCTTCCCTGAAGCAGTTTCCCTTCTGCTTTGGGTGGGTGACTGGAGCTCAGGACCCCCTAAATTTAAAGAAAGAGTGAGTCTTGGGTTAATGTCATGGTTCCGATAGATGATACCAATTAAAAAAATTTCAAGGCAAGGATTTCTTCCTTAAAGAACATTTTATTCAGGAAACAAAGTATCAGCACTTACATAGTTGTACCCAAGACTAAAGTTCCCTCCTTCTGATACAAAGTAACAAGTTGAAATTCCCACCCCATAAAGGCCGTCATAAATCACATTCACCAATTAATCTAAAATCCTCCTCACTTTACAGCCCGCCAAAACTTTATCTAGAATTGACCTTGAAGCTCATCCAGCTGCAATTGTTTAGGCTAACTTAAAAAGCTCAAGCATTCCTCCCATCCCCCCTTCTACATCTGAGAATCCCAAGCAACAGAAAAAGCACAAGTAAAGTAAAAGGTAAAATGGCTGCAATTTCTTAATTATCACAGGGTTGACACATTGCTGGCTCATATTTAAGTGATCATCCATTAGGACTCCAAGATTCCTCTCACAGTTACTGTTTTTGAGCCAGGTTTCACCTAATCTGTACTTGTACTTTGGTTTTTTCCGCCTAAGAGTAAAACTTTGCTTTTCTCCACATTAAATTTCACGTTGTTGGATAGGGCCCATTGTTCAAATCTGTCAAGATCTTTTTAGATCCTGAGTTTGTCTTCTGGGATATTGGCTATTCCTGCCAGCTTAGTGTCATTTGCAAATTTGATGAGTTGCCCTTCTATTTCCTCATCTAAGCCATTTATGAAGATATTGAAGAATACTGGATCTAAGAGTACTGGGTCCTTGTGGTACCCCACTGCTTACTTCCCTCCATGTAGATGTAGTACCATTAAGAACAACTCATTGAGGACAGTTTGTCAGCCATTTACAAATCCATCTGTGGTGATGTTGCCTATCCCATATTTTTCTAGCTTACCAAGAAGTAGGTTTGTCGAATGCCTTGCTGAAGTATAAATATACTATGTCCACAGCATTTCACTGATCTATTAATTTAGTCACTTTGTCAAAGAATGAAATAAGATTGGTCTAGCATGATCTGTTCTTAACAAACCCATGCTGGCTTTTAGTTATAACTTTTATTTGTTTCCAGATGTTCACAGATCTGTTTTTTTATTATCTTTTCCAGTATCTTCCCAGGTATTGATGTTAGGCTGATTGGTCTGTAGTTTCCTGGGTCTGTTTTTTTCCCCTTTTTTTAAAGATGTGAACGACATCAGCTTTTTTCCAATCCTCAGGTAATTTTTTGGTGTTCCAGGATTTTTGAAAGATATGGTACAATGGTTCTGAGATAACATCTGCTAGCTCCTTCAGAACTTTGGGATGTAATCCATCAGGTCCCAGTGATTTATGTTGATTAAGATCAGATAGATGTTCTCTAACCATTTTCTGGTTTATTTTATTTTTTTATTTCTAGCATGTCTTTTACAGTTATGTTTTTGGTAGGTTGGGCCATAGTTTCTTTTTGCGTGTGTAGACTGATGCAAAGAATGAGTTAAGCAGCTCTGCTTTCCCTCTACTGCCTGTTACTTCCTTGCCATCTTCTCTCTTCAGTGGACCTACTGTTTCCTTGATTTTTTTCTTCTTATTTATATGTTCAAAGAAACTTTTTAATTTTCTTTGACTTTTGTTGCACGCCTTTGTACATCCTGAGTCTTTGCTTTCCTGACTTCATCTTTGCAGATTTGGGCTATCTGCTGATAGCCAACTTTCCATTTTCTATACTTGTTGGTTTTTTTTGTCTTTCGGTTTATCAGAGAGTTCTTTGTGTAGCCATGCTGGTTTCTTCTTGGATTTCTTGTTTTTCTTTTTCAGTCATATTGTGCTGGACTGGGCTCTTGTGATCATCTTTTTCAGAGTTTTCCATGCTTCTTAAGTTTTTTTCCCCTTTAGAATTTTCATCCATGGAATTTTTCTTAGGCTCTCACTGAGTTTGTTAAAACCAGCTCTTTTAAAGTTTGAGACACTGGCTGCATTATGTTCTATTGCTTTTGAATTCCAATATAATGTGGTCACTCTCACCCAAAGTTCCAACAACTTCAACTCCCTCTATCATTTCTTCTCTATTTGTAAGAATTGGGTCTAGTATAGCTTTTCCTCTAGTTCTCTCCTCTACCTTTTGGATAACAAAGTTGTCAGCTAGGTGTCACTTGTCCTTACCGGAACGTGAGTTGACAAAGCACATGAAGACGCTGTTTACTCATGAAATGACAGTTTAATCAGGAACAAGCTTCTGACGTTAGCAAAGACCTTCAGCCTGAGGCTCTTTACAAATAAAGTTTACGCTGGGAGCTACTGCCTCCCAGCGTTATTTAAATATGCTCCCAAGTTCACCCCACCCTCCACCAAGCGACACCACCACACCCCCGCCCTCCTACATCACACCCTCCTATTCCCCCAATCAGCATCTTTCAGTTAATTGCCCCATTAGTCTCTCCGTCTGGAACCTTCCTGCCGACGCCCTGTGCTTCTGCTGGCGACGCCCTGTGCTCTCCGGGCTGCCTCCCCTCAGCTGATTGTTAATTACAGCTGCTCGTCGGCTTGCTGACTGCGATGCTGGTTCTCCCCCTCCGTTAATTACAGCTGCTCGTCGACTTGCTGACTGCGATGCTGGTTCTCCCCCTCCTTGTGTGTCAAGCCCGGGAGGGCTTGACAGGCGGCCCTCCCTACCAAGTATCCTCCTGGAAGTGGGTAAAACACACAGTTAGTTCGTTGTTGTGGATGTCGGTCCACCTCCCCTCCCCCCTGGTTTCTGAGGATACTTGCGATGATATCTTTGTACCAATCGTGGGGCATTCATATCTGCCTCCCCCACCCATGATGCCTCGGATACTGGGTATCCCCTGCACTGCACTAGGTATTGTAACCGGGTTCTTCGATACCTTGAATCCAGTATCTTTCGTATTTCATAATGCCCCCCCCACTGGACCAGGAGGTTGTTGCACCTGTCTGAAGGATGGTTTGATTGCTGGTTTCAATAAGCTACTATGGAAGACCGGGTACACTTTGCCGAGGCTTAGTGGTAGTCGTAACCGTACGGTTACTGGATTGACAACCCTTTCGATTTTAAAGGGACCGATATATTTTGGACTCAGTTTTTTACATGCCCTCCATAATTTTAGGTATTTGGTGGATAGGTAGACTTCATCGCCAACCCGAAAAGGCTTTTGTGGGCTCCGTTTTTTATCGGCCTGGTTTTTCCATGTCTGCTCCGCTTTTCGTAGTGCTTTCTTCACCTTTTCCCAGATGTCTTTATATTGAAGCATCCACTCATTGAGTTGCTGTGATCTCAGGTTTCCTTGTGGACATTCAGGAATGGGGACAAAATCCACCCCATGCACAACTCGAAAAGGCGTGAAACCGGTGCTGCTATGGACGGTGTTATTATATGCTGCTTCGGCAAATGGTAGCAGATCTGCCCAATCCGTCTGTTGGTAGTTGACGTAACACCGTAGATACCACTCGACCATCGCATTGGCCCGCTCAGCTGCTCCATTTGTGCTGGGGTGAAATGCTGAACTTAATCCTTGGGACGAGCCAATGGAGGTGATAAACTCTCTCCAAAATCTGGCGGTGAATTGTACACCGCGATCGGAGATTATGCGCCAGGGTACTCCATGCAGACGATATATATGGGTCATAAATAGTTTGGCTAACCTTCGAGCAGACGGTACCTTTTTACAGGGTATAAAATGTGCTTGTTTGGAGAATAAATCTATTACTGTCCATATGACGGTATTCCCATGACTCGTTGGCAAATCCACTATAAAATCCATTCCAATTTCTTCCCACGGTCAAGATGGGTCGGAGACCTGTTGTAGCAGACCGACTGGTTTTCCCACTCGGGGTTTTGTAGTTGCGCAAATAGAGCACTCCCGGACATATGTTTCTATGTCTTTCTTCATTCCTGGCCACCAAAATTGCCTTTTTAGCAGGTGTAGAGTTTTCAGGAACCCATAATGACCAGCTACCTTCACGTCATGGCCTCTCCGAAGC
>NW_015387665.1:80899-95485 GCF_001527695.2 Protobothrops mucrosquamatus
GGCCGCAACCCGTGATCGAGCAGGTTGGATAAAACCCCTTGCCAAATTTTTATCAATATATCTCCTTAGTTCATTCATTTCATTCGGGGTCATCGCGTACATTCGGGGTTTGGGAAGTTTTACCCCTTCCATTAATTCAATGGCACAATCAGTTGCTCGATGTGGTGGTAAGATATCGCATTCTTGCTCGTCAAATACCTCTGCGAGGTCAGTGTACTCCACCGGGAAGGTCAACTCTTCCGTTTCCTTGTTTGGTTGGGGTTTATCGCCCTCTTTTCCCAGCTTGACCTGCTCAGGGGACGGTGGCTAAGGACCCACACCAATACGTACCCTCCTATAACCTCCTTCCCACCATATTGTTGGACCCCACTTATCCAACCAAGCCAATCCCAAAATGACGGTCTCCGTCATGGATGGTATGACTACAAATCGGATCATTTCCCAATGGTCCCCTAAGTCCATCCGTACAGGTTCAATGATGTATGTAGCAGGCACCCCTCCCAACAAGGACCCGTCAACCTGCTCAAATCGTACTGGGGTACGTAAGGGCCTTACTTTAATGCCTGCTTGTCTTACCACCTGTTCGCTAATTAAACACCTAGTACACCCTGTATCTAGTAGGGCGTTGTATCGACTTCTACACCCTGACCCTGGATTAGAGATTGTTATTGGTAATACAAATGGACGAATAGGTTCACTTACCATGGGATCTTCTACCGCTTCGGCTTCCTTGTCACATATTATCAGCTGGGTTCCTATTCCACTTGTTTCCTCCTCAGGGGTCATCCCATCCCCTTGGGTCTGGGGCCCGAGGTCTTTTGTTGAACTGCTCGGGACCTTTCTTGGGGTTTCTTCGGTATACCCCTAGTAGATAATTCTGGTTTCCCTTTGGGGAGTGGTTCAGGACATTCAGCAGCACGATGTCCCGGTTGATTGTACCGGAAACAACGAAAGGTTGGACGCCAATTTCCTATGGGTGGACTAGGCGTTGGGCCTGAGGCCTGGGGTCGCTCAATATTCCTTCGTGGACCCATGGGTCCCTCAACCCTTGTACGAAATTCTCGTAGTCCAGCATCCAAATCCACGACCACTCGGAACCACTCTTGGATCTTACTTGGAATACCCCGATAAATACACGCCTGTCTCAGTTCTTTATCCAAACCCGTTTTGAATTGATGAATTAACAAGCATTCAGGCCATGTTCTTAGCTTACTGGCCACTCGTCGAAAGTCTTTAACATATTCTGCCGCTGGCCTACCCCTCTGTCTGATCCCTAACACTTCATTCTCAGCTCGCTTGACCCTTGATACATCTTCGAAACGGCCCCGAAGGGCCCCTAAGAATGTCCCTATATGGGTCAACTCTCTGGCATGATCACCGTGGAGATCAGCCACCCACTCCATGGCCTCTCCACGTAGGGCTGCTGTTACTGCCCCCACCATCGCCCATTGGGAAGGGTACATGTGGCCGTATCTATCCATATGGCCAATCGTTTGGCTCAGGAATAGGGCCAGTTGATCTGCATTTCCATCAAAGGTGATATTAAGGGGTGGAGGACCCCATATCGGCCCCTGGCCCCAGGGCCCTGCACCCCATCCTGGTCCCGATGGGGAACCTATCAAAGCCCTAGTTCCGGGGACTACCGTCTCCTGGCCCCTGACCATCTGAGCCTCACTTCCTGATCCGGATCCTCTAGAGGGAGCTGTCAGTAAAGTAGATGAAGGCCTCCCCGTATCTCCCACCCGTGGTCTATTCATACCCTGGCTTCCGGATCTTCCCTGATGCACATCGCTACCCCGGTTGGACTCCAACTTTAATTTTGGACTTGCCAGTCGGAACCTTGCCGGTGCAGACTGGGTTGAAGAGGCCCCACCCTGCGACCAGGATGTTGGGTCTGGTCCCTGATCCCATCTTTGCCAGGAAGAAGAGGGGTCTTGATATCCCCCTTCCCTGAATTGTTCCTGTAGTAGGTCCATAGTAGTTTGGCCGGGAGCGGTAGTGTAGCTCCAGTCCTCTTCATCCTCCTCTGTTACACGCCGCTCTCGCCATTGGTACGGGCCTCGGCCTCCCTCTTTAGGACCCAGTCCATGTCCATCTGGCATGCCAGTGATTGCAGGGCTACGCCACCACTCGCCAGTCAGGGCGTTTCCACTAGTTGTCATTAGGGTGGTTCCACCAGTTGTCATCCCCTGGGGACCCANGCTTCCACTCCTTCCACTTGTATTTCCTCAGTCTCTGGTCCAACAGAAGCCACGTCCTGAGTACCCTCTGCCATGGTTCAAAGCAAACAAACTAACCAGGCTTTTATCAGAAAAGAAAATAAAGTAGGGAGCGTAAACTTTCTGTCACTTGTCCTTACCGGAACGTGAGTTGACAAAGCACCTGAAGACGCTGTTTACTCATGAAATGACGGTTTAATCAGGAACAAGCTTCTGACGTTAGCAAAGACCTTCAGCCTGAGGCTCTTTACAAATAAAGTTTACGCTGGGAGCTACTGCCTCCCAGCGTTATTTAAATACGCTCCCAAGTTCACCCCACCCTCCACCAAGCGACACCACCACACCCCCGCCCTCCTACATCACACCCTCCTATTCCCCCAACCAGCATCTTTCAGTTAATTGCCCCATTAGTCTCTCCATCTGGAACCTTCCTGCCGATGCCCTGTGCTTCTGCTGGTGATGCCCTGTGCTCTCCGGGCTGCCTCCCCTCAGCTGATTGTTAATTACAGCTGCTCGTCGGCTTGCTGACTGCGATGCTGGTTCTCCCCCTCCGTTAATTACAGCTGCTCGTCAGCTTGCTGACTGCGATGCTGGTTCTCCCCCTCCTTGTGTGTCAAGCCCGGGAGGGCTTGACACTAGGTTGGTTAGGAATCTGTTTGATCTCCCACTTGCTGCAGAGTTTGTCTCCCAGTTGATATTAGGATAGTTAAAGTCTCCCATTACTACTGTGGTATATTTGTTAGTTGTTTAGCAAAAAGTTCACTGGGTGGTCTATACACCTATAGCAATGTCATTCTTTTTTCTTTTTATATTGACCATATGGATTCTAGGAGATTTTCACCCTTGGTTTTGTGTATTTCTGTAGAGATGTAGTGGTCTTTTACATATAATGCAACTCCACCTCCTCTTTTGTTAGGTCTGTTTCTTTTGAATAGTTTTATTCTTCCATCAGTATATTCTAGTCATGAGTTTCACCCCACCAAGTTTCAGTAATGGCAACTTCTGTGTATCATATCTGCCTTCATGTACTAGTATTTCACGTTCACCCTGTTTGTTCCATAAACTTTGAGCATTCGTGTATAGGCATTTGAATCCTTTATTGGTCTTGGATATGTTTCTTTTTTTATAACAAGTTTTATTAATTTTTAAATTTTACATCCAAGTATTTAGGAAGCAGCGTGATGATTGGGTAATCAATAGTCCAGTAACAAACTCTTTCGTGCATATCTCAGGTTGCGTCGTTAAAAGTTCCCTCTCTATTTCCTTTAATTATTGTGTCACATTCAGGTTAATACATTTCTAGTTATAGCTCAATCAGTCAATACATTTGTCAATATAATTTTACTTATACATATCCAAGTCCTGTTTTTAAGTTTTACCTAATTTCAATTACCATGTTCCAATTTAGCCTTTAGTAACCATAATATTTAGACTTTGGGTAACCCAAGTTTTCCTAATTTCATTACAAAATAGTTATCATATCTAAAATACACATATTGTTCAGATAATTACATTCTTACTCTATTTCACAAGTATATTCTATTTCTCATGCTAGTACCTCATCATTTACTAATAAAATATCTTTCATTGTCACAAACCCACTTCCATATTACAATTCAACACTATAATCTAATGGCTAATTTTCATTTCCTTTATAAATCTAAGTCCTACATATTAAATCAATCAATATCTTTTAAAATCTCCTTAGCTCATTAAATAAGATTTTAAGCTCTTCCATCGTCAGTCAACAAAAAGGAGAAAAGGGAGAAAGAAAATCCCATTTTTAAATCTAACTCTAGCTTTCTTTTTGTGCCAAGCAGGCTTCCATATCAGTGCCTTTAAATCCTCAGATGGGTCTCCCTTCATTCCTACACATGTTGTTTGAATCAAGGGAGAGCAGTTATCAATTTTTCAAAGGAACTGGCCCCTTTGTAGTCATTAGATTGTTGTCCTAGTAGTTCAAATCTCCATGTTTGATTTAAAATATTTGTCATCAGTTCAGTCTGGTCTTCTTCTTCTTCCAGTTATATCTGGCTATAATAAGAGGTCATGTCCAGTGTTGTAGTTGTTATTTGATTGTCTAGATAGTCTAAGCTCTCAATATGTTGTGTTTGTTGATCTTTAGCATCCTCCATCTTAATGTTGCTTTCTTCAGTTTCTGTTGCTTTTTGAGTTACAGGTACTTTAATTGAAATCAAGGTTTGACTGTCAAAGTTCTCAGTAAATTGTACTTGTTGTTGTGTAGAATCCTCTTTGGTATTAATTTGTTCCTCTTCTGTTGTTTTTTTGGGTTGTAAGTTCATCAATTGGAATCTGGGCTTCAATTTGTAATTTTAAGTTGACATCTTTGTCTTTCACTCTGGAGTTCATTAGTTCAGTGGCTTCAAGGATTTTTTCAAGTATGAATTTATAGTTAAGTTGTGGGTAGAATTCCTCCATTTCTATGGTGATTAGAGGTAGTCTTTTAGTGGAGGCTATGTTTAATAAAAGTCAGCAAATGTCCACCTCCACTGTTCCTAGAAGTTGTTTTCACCACCCAGCTGTTCCAAATTCTTATGTTTTTTAGATAGTGCGAAGGACAAGTAAGCAGGCCTCACAGTCAAAGAAATTCAGTTGCTGTACCGGGCTTCACCACAAGATGTCCCCAATAGGATATAAAATCTTTTTCCAGACACCAGTTAGGCTTTTATCCAGTTAAAAATTTTTCCCCCAACTTAACAAATAGATAAGGTAATAGGTCCCTGTAACAGGAACATTTTGGGACCCCAAAGTATCCAAAAAATACAAATCCAGTTATTTAGTTGCTTAGCTTAATTATTCTTTTCTTTTCTTTTCAAAGCTTTAGTTTCCCAAGGTAGGCAGACATCGCTATGTTAAAAGCGGGGAAGAAATTTCAGGAGGCTTTCACAGGAAGGTAGTTGGGGTAAAAGAAAGGTAAGGTAAGATCTCACCCAAATCCTCCATGGTGCTTTCATTGTGCTTGGTAGTGATTTTTGCTTTTGCCTGGCACGGCTTAGTGATCGGCCATGTTAATGGCCGATCTTTTCTCCGACAGTCAAAAGGAGCTGCCTCAGATCAAATGGATGGGCTGCCGCCCTTCTGCAATCTGTCGAGGGTCCTCCTCACGATCATCGCCCCTCCAGGGTGACTTACGACCCTTTTCAGGGTCGCCCGACGAAGGGAAACTGGGTGGCAGAGAGAGCGCTCTCTCCACACATCTGTCAGTGCCGCAATCTGGAATCTGAAACCCGGTCTTGGATATGTTTCTTATATCTCCTAGTTTCTATATGGGTTTTCCATCCTTTCCATCACTTTCTACTTTACTTCTTTTTTCTCTTTACTTCCTAACTCCTTATATGATTGGTTATCTAGTAGTTTTTGCTTTGAATCAGGTTCTAAAGGTCTTGAAGATTGGCCCCCATCAATTTTAGTTTAAAGCCCCTCTGATAAGATGAGCCAGCTGTTTTCCAAATATATTCTTTCCAGTTCTTGTGAGGTTCGCTCCATCTCTTACCAGTAGACCTTCCTGTAGGTAATGCTAACCATGGTCTAGGAAGCTGAAGTTCTCTTGATGACACCAGTTTTTAAGCCAGTGGTTCATTTTTAAAATCCTTTGCTCCCTCATTGGATGTTGGACCTTTTGTTGGAAGAATTACGACTTAACACGACTTAAGCTCCTAATTCTTTAACTTTCTTTCCTAACTGTTTGTAATCTCTTGTTATTGTTTTTAGATTGATTGTTGTGTCATTGGTCCCACGTGTAAGAGAAGAGGGATAGTAATTCATGGAGCTGATTATTTTAGTAAGGTTCTCAGTTACATCTTTGATTTTTGCTCCAGGGAGACAACATACCTCCCTAGATTGACTGTTCAGTCTGCAGACTATTGTTTCTGCTCCCCAAAGAATTGAATCTCCTATTACCAATATTCACCTTTTTAAAAATTCATTTCTAATGAATTAAAATAAGCAAACTGTTTTTTTCACATGTTTAGTTGAAAAAAGAAGTTGAAAAATTGAAAAAAATTGAAAAAGTATTTTATATAAAAATGAAAAAAACAATTTAAAAATTGAAAAAGATTTAAAAATTAAAATGGAATTTAAAATTAAAAAGAAATTTAAAAGTTGTAAAAGGAGAATTTAAAAATTGAAAAAAGAAATTGAAAATTTGGCAAAAAAGTTTTTTTTAAAAAAAACTTTAGAAATTTTAAAAATTTAAGAATTTACAAAAGTTCTTGGCCCTTTATGAAGTGTTACACATTTCTGTATGTTGAAAATATCAGGGTTTTTTTTTTCTAGAAGATGCTTAGCTCTTAACCCTCTACATCCTGCCTTGAAAGTTTATCCCTTTCCTTAGAATTAGAATGGTGGGCATACCTTCAATTACAGGTGAGATGTTGGAAAGACAAAAAAGAATTAGGCATAAAAATAGAATTGATAGGGCTGGATAAAATACTATTAGGTACTGAGGATAAAATGATTAAAAAGTTATATCATTATTTGTTAGATCAGGCAATGTACAAAGAACAGGTAAAAGAAACCATGTTAACGTGGAGCAGGGACTTTGATCTCAACTTTGATCTGCATATCTGGCAAGAACTATGGGCACGAGACAGGAAGCTCACCCTGGCCACATCCTACAAAGAAAACCTTTACAAAATGTTTTATAGATGGCACTTCCCACCCACAAGACTAGCTAAAATGGGCCCAAACATCTCCCCTATGTGATGGAAATGTAATTTGGCAAGAGGGACATATTATCATATGTGGTGGGAGTGCCTGAAAGCCCGTGACTTTTGGAACAAGGTTAAAAAATGGCTAGAAGAAATACTAATGACAGAGGTAGAGCTAAAGCCAGAACTCCTCTTATTAGGTATTACCACGCAGAAATACGATAAAGGGGCACTTTACTTAATGTTACATATCTTCACGGCTGCCAGATTGGCCTACGCACAAAATTGGAGAAATAAAAAAATTCCAACAGAAGAAGAGATTCTACATAAAATCTTATCGTGTGCTGATATGGATAGGCTTACTATGGAATTAAAGGACAAGACAGAAACGGACTATTTTGAAATCTGGGACAAATTTTATTGCTGGTATGAGTCAAAGAGAACTGTTCAGGCTTTAAGTTAGTGTTAAGATTGTGGTATATAAAACTGTATGCTAGTATATAGAGAAACAAATTTGAGACTGTATTATATAGGATAATATGTATATATAGAGATTAGGAATTATAAGTATGACAAGGAACAAATTGTTAGGATTACTGTATATATACTGGAACGACACGTTATGTCCTTTTTTGTTTTAACTGTTTTATTAATAAAAAACTTTTTATAATAAAAAAAAGAAAGTTTATCCCTTTCCTCTCTGTCCGCAAATGTTATGTATTTATCCTTTTCCTCTCTGCCTTCTTGCCCTTTGGTTGCCTGGCCACTGCTGAGGTTTTCTGATATGATGTGCTGATCTGGGTGCCACTGCTCAGTTGTTCTGCCGCGCTGCTCTAATCAAAAACATAGAATCCAGATTAAGGAAATCATTGCTCCATTATACACTATACCCATCTGATTAAATCCATCCAAAATATTGAGTCCAGTTCTGGATGCCATCATTCAAAAAGGATAGTGATAATGTGGAGTAAGTTCAGATGATTACCAAGATGATAAGGGGTGTGGAAACTAAGCCCTATGAGACACAGTTAAATGACTATTTAACCTACAGAACAGAGAACTCAGAGGAGTTACAAGAGCAGTCTTCAAATAGCTGAACAGAGATAAAGTAGGCATCATGTGGAACTTCACTATCATATGAATTACTGCCAAAAGAAATGGTGACTTCTTCCTTGATGGTTTTAAAACATGCACTGTCAGAGATGTTTTAGTGCATCCTACACTAAGCAGAATGTTGGACTACATGATCTCTAAAGTTATTTTCAGCTATATAATTCTATGACCCTCTGATAAGCATTATTCTATGTGGTAATGATTTGGTGTTTAAGAACTGAGAGTTATATATGTTACTGGCAATGTATGAAATTAGGCATTTTATAGAATGCCTAGGAAATCTATGGCATGCCCAAAAAAATGTCAAATTATGAAACGCTTAATATTGTATACATTTCTTAGGCATTCTATGCAATGCCAAAAGGCAAACTGACAAAGTATAAAATTCTCCCTCTAAAATGCCATTCTAGCCTTTTTCTTTTTCTCTTTTTTTCAATAAAAAATATCTTCTTTCATTTTCATACATGTCATTTTCATATACAACTTTTCAATAAAGGGTTATGGTTAGGGTTAACCTTTTCATGATTCTTTTTTTTATACTTTGCCTAAATAGTTGTTGTCATTCTGCATAATGCCTAGATATTATATACAATGCCTAGGAAAAGTATATAGCAAATTAAAATAACACAGACATTTCATACTTTGCCTAAAAACATCATGTATTTTATAGATTTCCTAGGCATTCTATACAATGCCAGCTTCACACATTGCTGGTAACATATTCCCTTTGTTTTTATATTAAAAGCAATAACAATATTTTATTAAACAAGGGAGTTCTCTCTTCTGACTAAGCAGAATGCCTTTAGAATTGCCTATAAAAACAGAACAAAGTGTACTGTCCTTTCTATTTAGGAATAGGTCTGGATGTTGCCAATGGCCACCAGTTTCTCACCACTGATATATCATATTCTAAAGAACTCTATGTAATTATAGCAATATTTTACACCATTCATTTTTTATGTCATTCATGAACTTTTCAGAATATCAGAATATGGTTTGGATAGTGGTATTGTGTAAGTATCATTATGGTTTCATATTTAAAA
Source organism: Protobothrops mucrosquamatus (assembly GCF_001527695.2). Lineage (NCBI taxonomy): Eukaryota > Metazoa > Chordata > Lepidosauria > Squamata > Viperidae > Protobothrops > Protobothrops mucrosquamatus. Next base: position 89,945 of record NW_015387665.1, read on the forward strand.
GGGAGAAATAGGTCCCTTTATGAGGTATTGGTAATTTCCAAACCAAAGTATTAAAAACTGATTAAAAACTGGTGTTATATAAACACTATTATTAGGTAAAATAGAATAGAAAGATGACAAGTTGGAATATAAGTATCTGATTTCAGTAATTCCAGTTAGTAATTCAAATAAAAATTGAGTATTTATTTCCATCCATATAAAGTTTAATCCCCTTCAGAGATGTAAATGTAAATATGAGTTTTCATATGAATTTAGTGATGATGTCTTATATATAAAGAACTAAAATAGATATTACTCTCTATCTTAACCAAAAGGACAAGAAGCAAACTATAATCAACATTCAGATGTTGAACCTTAAGAATTGAGTAAATGTGAAGGATTTTTTTTAAAAAAGATAGGGCTGTATTGTCAGTCTTTCTGCAGTACAGATTAATTATGGAAAAATGGTTTGGCTTGCTGTATGAGAGCCATGACTCTTCCTCTTGGCCAGAAACAACATAAGGCAATTTGTCTCTTTTTCCATTACAAAGGATTTCCCATAAGCTATTCCCTCACCTCCTTTCTTGCCATGGCATAGTTTATTAAAATTGCACATTAAGCGCATATTGGAACTATTAGTTACAGCAAAAGTATGCTGCCTCCCCCCATTCCTGTCTTTTCCTTTAAAATATATCAACTGTAGCAGAAGTTAAGTATGTGTGGAAATAATTCTGATTTCCCATACTTTGTCAGATATTTTAATACTTTCAAGCCATTTAAGTAGATTCTTTGGGAACAAGGATATTTCTGTGTATCCCTTGTCTCAAAGTGCACAATTAAATATGCTTTCAAGACCTTGCTCTCAATGGAATAACTGTAAGAAGCTAAGTTGATAGCTACTAGAATGAGGTTTGCCAAACTAGATAGATGTTATTCATGTTACCTAGCAGTATATGATTGCTTGCTGAAGAGTTGAAGTAAATCCTGATCTTAATTGGGGCATAGAATTAAATCCCCATCATACCACACTCTTTATCCATCATCTCCATTCTCTATAGATTTATTTTTATAAGCATCTGGGCAGAACTGAACAACACGATCCCTGTTTCAATCGCAGAACTCTTCATCTAAGCCAGGGCTTTCCAACCAGTGGTACAGGTACCACCTGTGGTACATTGGCACCTGGCAGGTGGTACGCAACCATCCTAGAAAAGTGGTAGTGGGGGAGGGGAATGAGCTGAACCAGTGGCAGCACCGCACAAGCCTGAGCGAGAAATGGCTGGAGCTGCAGGGCTGTCAGGGCTCAGCGGAAGTGCCAGGATCAGCACTTCTTCGGGACTGTCAGGGCTCAATGGAAGCGCCAGGATCAGCGCCAGGATCCAGCTAGAGCTCGGTGCTGATCCTGGCGCTTCTGCTGAGCCCAGAAGAAGCGCCGATCAGCTGGAATGTTGCAGATCTCCAGGGTCTTGTGATTTACATTCAGATGCTTGGCAACTGATTCATATTTATGACGGTCACAGTGTCCCAGGGTCATGTGAAGTGACCAAAACCTGCTGCAACCACCCAGCAGATGGGGGGGAATAAAAACCAAACACCCCCCACCCCACCCCCACTGCCAATCCTCAATAGAAATGCTGACAACAATGAAAACCTCAGACAGGAGGAAGAGCGCTGCCGGGTGGGCAGGCAGGTGTCTTGCTCGGCTGTGCCTTGGGGAGCACTTTTTTCAGTGCCATTGTAACTTCGAACAGTCACTAAGCGAACTGTTGTAAGTCAAGGACTACCTGTACTTTATCACTTTTTTCCTTTTTTTTTTGGTCATCAAGTTTTTGACACCTTGCTAGGTGACTGATGGTACTCGGATGTTGCCATATCCTAAAAGTGGTACATGATGGCTATATAATTATATAAGTCGGCTATTAATTCTTTTAAAACTGGCTAATAGAATCTGATTGATGGATTGATAGTAGTTGAAAATGGTTACAGCTAGTGCAGGAATTGGCAACCTTAAACACTCAAAGAGTCACTTGGACCCGTTTCCCAGAGAAAAGAAAACACTGGGAGCTGCAAAACTTGTGCGTGCACGCGCGCATGAGGGGGGGGAGCTTGATCGAAGAGTTTAATTTAAAAGAAATAGAGGCTGCTGAGCATGAGTTCTCTCTCTCTCTCTTTCCTCTCCCTCTCTCTCTCTTTCTTTCCCTCTCTCTCTCTTTCTCTCTTTCCTCTTTCTCTCTTTCTCTCTCTCTCTTTCCTCTCTTTCCTCTCCCTCTCTTTCTCTCTCTCTCTTTCCTCTCCCCCTCTCTTTCTCTCTCTCTCTCTCTCTCTCTCTCTCTCTCTCTCTTTCTCTCCCTCTCTCTCTCCCTCTCTCTTTTTTCTCTCCCTCCCTCTCCCCCTATCTCTCTTTCTCTCTCTTCCTCTCTCCCTTTCTTTCTCTCCCTCTCTCTCTTTCTCTCCCTCTCTCTTTCCTCTTCCTCTCTCCCCCTCTCTTTCTCTCTTTCTCTCTTTCTCTCCCTCTCTCTCTCCCTCTCTCTCTTTTCTCTCACTCCCTCTCCCCCTCTCTCTTTTTCTCTCTCTCCCTCTCTCTTTCTCTCCCTCCCTCTCTTTCTCTCTCTTTCCTCTCCCCTCTCTCTCTCCCCCTCTCTCTCTTTCTCTCTCTCTCCCTCTCTGTCTTTCTCTCCCTCTCTCTCTTTCTCTCTTTCTCTCCCTCTCTTTCTCTCTTTCTCTCTCTCTTTCCTCTCCCCCTCTCTCTCTTTCTCTCTCTCTCCCTCTCTCTGTCTTTCTCTCTCTCTCTTTCTCTCTTTCCCTCCCTCTCTTTCTCTCTCTTTCCTCTCCCCCCTCTCTCTCCCCCTCTCTCTTTCTCTCTCTCTCTCCCTCTCTCTCTCCCTCTCCCTCTCTCTCTTTCTCTCTCTCCCCCCCCTCTCTCTCCCTCTCTCCGATCTTCTGTTCACCTGGCAAACTGGCTTCAAACTGTTCTCCAACAAGCAGACACGCATTCTTATTGGGCTGGCTCTCTCCTGCCCTTCCTGCTTCCTGCTTCCTGCAGAGACGCAGCCAAGGCAGGAGCCCTGCCAAATAAGCTTGTCAGAGAACAGCGTGAGGCCACTCTCTTTTTTACACACCGACACACACACAGAGAGAGAGAGAGAGAGAGAGAGAGAAGGGAAGCACAAGTGCCTCTCTCTGTCTCTGTCTCTCTCTCTGCAAATGGCAGAGGAGGCTGGGAGCTGCAGGAGAAGACTCAAAGAGCTGCATGCAGCTCCGGAGCCGCGGATTGCTGACCCGTGAGTTACTGTAATCATTCTGGGATTTAGGTTCCATCTTTTCTACCAACAAATGATGTGCAGAACTAGCAAAAACTTAAAGCAGCAATGTAGTTAAAACAACCATTAAACATAGCATAAAATAACAGTAGCTGTTTAAATCTACTGAAGATAAAAAGAGGATACTCATACAAAAGGAAGAATTCATGTCTGGGAGCATTACATTAAAGAAGAGCCTGCCTCTGGAGCCAGCAGTGTGAGTAAACTGCTGGAAGAACAAACATAGTTGTTGGCTGCATTAAATGAAGCATTTTATGAGAGATGCATGAAGTCTTATTCCTCTGTACTCTGAACTTGTGAGACCAGATCTACAATACTGTGTTTGACTGGGCATTACATTTACATATAAATATTTACAGGTTACAGCAGGTTCAGAGAAATATGGTGCAGGGACTTGGGGCTATGTTGAATGAGAATAGGCTGAAGAAATTGGGAATATTCAGTCCAGAGAAAAGAAGAAGGTATCAGTGTTCAGGCACATAAAAAAATGCCATAGAGAAGGAATCAAGAATTATTTCTCACTTTCATAATGTAGGAAACCCCCCTCCCAAGAATAAAATATTCTTAATATTAAAAAGAAGCTGAAGGTGAAGAGGAGAGAAGCAACCTGGAATTAAGGAGAAACTTCCTAACAGTGAGGACAATCAACCAGTGGAACAGCTTGCCTTCAGACATTGTGGGTGTTTCATCACTCGAGGTTTTTAAGAAGAGACTGGACAGCCACTTGTCTGAAATGATATAGGGTCTCCTGCTTGAGCTAAAATTGCACACTCAAGCACAAGTCAAAGTACATTTCACAACGAACAAGCATCCCAATCACAAAGCTCCAAAGAATGTATAAAAATCCACCTACTCTCAGATCCATTTTGTCAGCTGTCCCAGAACCGCATACTGTTGTTGGTTCTGCTCATCAATAAACAAAGACCTTCTTTCCTCGCAGCCAGCCACCATTTTATTTTTCAGCATCTTTCTTCTGACTTGGAACTGGACATGATTTTTCTTTCCACAACAGAAACTAAGTTCAGAAAACTTTTTAGCTCCAACATTTTTACCAGAAGAAATCTCAGAGCTTTTTCACAGCTCCCAAGTAACAAACAGAGTACTATTTGAAAAGGCTGAACATTTTTTTAAAAACTTTTATTACTTTACATCTCAAAGCTGATTTGGGATTATAACTCCAACTTCTAGTGCTCTGAAAAAAGCTGTAAAGGATCTGCTCCTTCAACCTCAAGCTGTCAAAATCACTAATTCCCCAGCTTCAGGTAAATGCATCCTCCTATACATCACTAGTTAAAATCCCCTTGAACTTCTTCTACAGCAGGAGCAGAACAATAGCTGACCACCACCCTCTTTACACCTAGCTCACTTTCCTCTGATTTATATTACAGAAAGAGAGACAACGTTAACTCGGGAGTCTTTAATGAAATCCAACAGAGATCTAATAACCTAATCACTTCAGCTTTTAAAAACAACAATTTATACACTCTGGTTCTGGTCAAGGAGCAACAAGTCTCACCAGATTTCTTTCAGTTATCACCAATATCTATCTACTTTCTTGGACTGCATGCTATATATATGACAATCCTGATTTTCTTTCATCTTCAGAACGATTTGAATTTCTCCAGGAAAGATGGGAGCTCCACTCCATAGAATTGAGCAACTACACAATGTCTCCTTTTTTTTTTTCAAATTTTTTTTTATTATTTTCCATCATAAAAAAAACAATCACAAGCATAATAAACACAACAACAAGTAAAAACCCCCCATCCCCCCCCGGACTTCCCAAACCTAATCCCAGGATAATATTCATATATGAGTAAACAAATACTAATATCCCTAACTCCACAAAATATCTTAATCTACAAAAAAGATAGAAAGAATAAACAAAAATAAAAAAAATCTAAAAACCTAAGTTATATTCTACCACTCTATGCTTCTTTTGAATATAAACAGTCCATCTTCTCCATATTGATAAAAATTGTTCATTTGAATGATTCTTCAGATAAGCCGAAATCTTTGCCATTTCAGCAAGATACGAAACTTTCAATCTCGTGTCTTCCATTGTAGGCAGAATTGGGCTCTTCCAATTTTGGGCTATCAACAAACGGGCAGCAGTTAAACAATAAAGCATCAAATTAGTTTCTTTTGCATCTAAATCTTGCACAATACCTAAAAGGAACAACTGTGGAAGAAAAATAATCCTTTTTTTAAAAATTTGCTGTAAGTTCCACCACAATTGTAT
>NW_015387665.1:97802-106074 GCF_001527695.2 Protobothrops mucrosquamatus
AAGTTAATATCCGTTGGTCGCTGAGATAGTAATTTTTCTTTGATCCCAATTTCTTTTTCCAAGTTTAATCTACTCTGAATTTGCTTGCGTTTATGTGCATTATTCATAGAAATTAGCAAGCCCCTCAAATAAGCTTTGCTGGCATCCCAAACAGTATGTATAGGGGTATCCTTATTCAAGTTAAATTGAAAAAACTCTTGATGGACCATTTCTGGCTTTTTTGCCTTCATCAGTTAGCCATACCCTTTATGGGATTCGAACCTGGGCAGTTATACATACTAGTCAGTGATTTAGTCACTGAGCCACAGGTTCTACAATGTCTCCTTGATAGTAACACCTAGCCTGAAGAGTGGGTGTGCTCTCATGGAGACATTACTACATTTATCTTTCAAAACTTTGTACATTTTCCTCAACAGATTTGCATTGACTACTGAATTAAAAGTGCATCATAACATTTACTACTGATTAACATAGAACTTCCTTCATTCAGGCTTGTCTTATAAATGAAGACAATTTGGGACATTCTTGAACTGCTAGAATTGATAGCCCAGTTCCCAAGTACAAAGAAGATTTTAACAAGTTTAATGAGTTCTAACAAAATCTCTCCCCTTCCACTTCAGTAACCTGTACTTAAATTCAGCTAGTTGCTACTTTTTGGTTTGCATTGCTCCATACAAGGTGTTGATATAGAAAGTGGAGATTAACACAAATAGCAATTAGATTTGGTCTCTATTGTAAATGACTCAACTCCTGAAAACTTAAAGGGATAGTCCACTTTCTGGATAGGGAAAGGACACTTGTTTATATGTTAATTACAAGCAACTTGATCATTTGCTGCACAGACTTTTGTGCCTCCTACCTTCTTGACAGTGACCTCTTTTTTTCTACAAGGCTATCTTATCATTCTCTCAAGAGTTATGGTTCTGACCATAAAAGTCTCAGAAATTTCAGCAACTGAAAAATTTTCCATTCCTAATGACCACATAATCTATGTATGAATTACATTCATATTTTCAACCAGTATCCATCAGCTTGCACAGGCTCCAAAATATTATTAGATCAGTATAGGAATGTGTAAAGTCTACATCTGAGCCAGCACAAAAACACTACACTAAATTCTTCAAATCCAGGTTTGACCAAGGGTGTGATCATGACATATCCTTAGCAATCACCGCCCACAAAGTTACTATGGATAGTAATGTTTCCAGGAAAACCTATTTCTGGAAACAAAACAAGAAGTCTCTTCTGAGGAAGAAGAAGCAGGCAAGGCAATTGGCAGAGCATGACAGACTGATTCAAACAATCAAGGATAACACCATATTATCGTGCTTTGTTTCTTCTGTGTCTACAAGTCCCAGATCTATTATGGGTAATCAAATACATGAGAAATGGATACTTGCTATCATTCCCAGTCAAGGATTCCAACAATCCCTAATTTTCTTCCTGAATAGTACCCAGTTTCCAAACCATAGCTAATAGACTTAATTTTTCCTTAAAAGTGACAAAACTCTGGGAGGGGATTTGGTCCTCCCAGAAATGCTGAAGCAAAATCTTGATTAGTGGATTTTAGTCCCCTTATTCATTAACATTAACACCTCCAAGAAACAAACCAATTCTTTTAAAACAGTAAAATATAAAAAAGGTGACAAAACCAATTTTGCTAACTACAGAGTGTCCTCAACTTATGACTTTCAGTCACTAAGCTACCTGGTCTTTAAGCAAGTTATTACATGACCAGACCCAATTTTACAACCATTTTTACCATAGTCGTCAAGTGAACCTGGCTTCCTCAATTGACTTTCCTTATCAGAAGCTGGCTCGGGATGTTGCAAACTGCAATCACATGACAGCAAGATGCTGCACCCATTGTAAATGCGAGCTGGTTGCCAAGCATCTAAATTGTGGTGATGTTACCGTGGGAGTGATATGACAGTTGTAACTTCAAGGCTGAGTCATTTTTCTGAGACTGTTGTAACTTTAAACTATTGTTAGACAAACAGTTGTAAGGTGAGGACTTCTGTACCAACCTATCAGTTTACTATGTATAATTAACAAATAAAATATAGTAAGCATCTTTTTTATAATCTCACTTATTGGATGGTCTGAGAAAGAATCTTAGCAATTCAATCCCACATCTTAAGAAAGCAGAACTCTTGGAAACAATTTCTTCCGACAGGAACTTTTATTAAGAGTAGTTGATAGCAGGCATAATAGACAGGATCTGAGGGATTCCTTACAGATCGATACTTTAAACTGTCCCCAAGCAAACCCCACCCCACTGTTCATCCGGATGATTCAGACCGGCCAATCCCCAGGTGTTAAGTCCATCGTGGGAAAGGGGAGATAACTTCAATCCAGCTCCGTTTGTAGTGCAATGTTCCACAGCTCTTCACACCTCCTTTTGAGAACGGAGAAATAAGCCAGGTCCCGGAGGTTTGTACTTCTCTCCCCCCCTTTTTTCTAGCTGCCCAATTAGGGAGAAGAAGGTTCAGAGAGATGCATAGTGCAGGAGGCAATTTGTTAATTTGGGGCTTTGTTTGTTTGCATGGACCGGTTTCTGGCATGCCACAGCCCCATGCCGGTCCATGGATCGGGGATTGGGGACCTCTGCTGTGCACTGTCTTTCTGCTAAGTATATTAATTCTCCTGGAGGCATTCAGGCATTTCAGAGGCCTGAAAGCAACATTTAATTCAAATCTATTATTTTATTCCCTTTTCTCTTAGTTCTGGGTATACATTTCATTCCTTCTTCCCTCCCTCCCTCCCTCCCTCCCTTTTTCTTTACCACTCACTCTCTTTACATTCCAAAGTACAATTTTCCATATGCATCTTTTTTCACTGAACACTGTAATACACTCCTGAGGGCATTATCTAGATCTTTGGTTTGTCAGACTACACAGTATCATTGTTAGTGTTTTTTTTTTCTTTCTTTCTTTCTTTCTTTCTTTCTCTTTCTTTCTTTCTTTCTTTCTTTCTTTCTTTCTTTCTTTCTTTCTTTCTTTCTTTCTGTCAGCCCCCCCCCCTGCAGAGAAGGAAATATTTTGGGGAATATTAAAAAGGCAGAATATTATATTTCCCCAAAGAAATAATGGAGAAAATCTTAGGCAGAAACCACCACCTCCCAAATCTCTCTGCCCCAAGCAGAAACCAGCTCTGTAGAAATGCAGATTTGATAATCCTTTCAGAAAGAGCCAGGAAACTTGGATCTGATGGGATTGCAAACACAAAGATCCTTAGAACCACCAACCCCTCACCCAAAAATCCAACACAGGACATAGCCATTAGCCACAGCCCGTGGGAAGCTGGGCTTGACCTTTAGGACATAATAGGATTAACTCACCACCATCAAAATACAAAAAGGGCACACTGAACCTCAGGTCAAAGTTCATGCCACAGGAAACAGGAACAACTCCAAACACAAAACCCCAAAAAGGTATAAAAACCCACTACTCCCAGCACCATGTGGTCAGCTGCCCCAGAGCCACATGCTGTTGTGGTACTGCTCTTCAATAAACAAGAACTTTTTTAAAAAAAAAACAGCCTCCATTTTATTTATTCCTGGCTTGGACTAGACCCTGATGAAGATTTTTCTTTCAACAATTTGGCACCCCAGATGGGACTTCTAGTTACCTCACCAATGGATTCAGCCTGGGTAAGCCTTCATCTTGTCAACAGCAGACTCCTTGTGTCTGTGGGTGGGTTTCTCAGACCCTGTCCATTTGGAGTAAAGGTAATAAAGGAAGTTTTGAATTTGAGCTCAAGGGCTGCTTTGGAAAGAAGGTGAGTACCTCTAAATTTTAACTTTAAAGCTCAGGGAAGTGAGGGAAATATGTGTATGTCTATGTGTGTGAGTGAGAAGACCCTTTTCCCAATCACAGTTGGATCTTGCTCCCTCTGGCCTTTCCTAATCACAGAAAGGATCTGTTCAAGTGACAGACCCTGGAAAGCAAGGGGTTTTGGCCAGAGCGCAGGACCTTTTGTTAGGGAAAAGGGAGAGGCTGTGTGAAAATGGAATGGGAGGGAAAAATGAGAGTCAGATTTGGGCAACTAGCTGGGACGTCAGTGAGCAAAGCCTGGATTAGGAAGTGCCCGTACTCGCTGCTTAAAGGTGCAGCAGTCCTCCCAGACTCTCCTGAGTCTGAAAACCATGAGCAGGAAAAGGCCATTGGAAGGAGGTGCCCATACTCACTGTGCAGGGGAGCAACAGGTCCTCATGGACCCCTTTTTGGTCTGAAAACTGTTGGTGGTGTTCCCTTGAAGGAGGTGCCTGTACTCTGCTAGGGAACCAAAGTCCTCCCAGACTGTTTTTTAAATTTTTGGTCTGAAAACTGACAGGCGGAGTGGCAAGTTTAGCCATGGGGGAAGACCCAGCTAAGCCATTTAAACCCCACATTGGAAGGGGAACATGGGAGACTTAGCTCAATGGTCAGGCCCAGATCTCCTCTAGGAGATTTGTTGGTGGAATGGGATAAGAGATGAGTGCCCGTCCTAGCTGGTATGAAGAGAAAATGAGCAAGGGAGATATGTAAGGAATGGGCGTTGCTCAGAGACAAAGCTGGGAAACCTATTTGGCTAAATAAAGGTACTTAAAAAAAGAAAAAATATATAGGAACTCTCTATCTCTTTCTATGAAACCATGTGATATGTTTAATATTTGTGCCTTCCCTAATTTGAGTTAACAGAGATTTATGGTGGGAATGACCAGGATATGAAAATCTAAAAGTGCTGTTTTCCTTTGCTGTTCTTTTCCTTGTCTTTGTGTGTGTGTGTGTGTGTGTATCAAAGTCTTTGTGTGCCCTAAATGTAACTGTTAAATGTCTCTAATCCTTAGAGAAAAGAATTTTAAATTCTGCTAGGAAAAGAAAAAAATGTTAAAATAAGCCACCAAAAGGAAAATTCCCTCACCCTAGTTTGCCTGGTCAGCAAAACAGGGTGAAAAGAACTGTGTTCTTTTTCCCCCCTCTCTGTGCTTTTAAGAACAGCCCAAGGTTGTCAAAAGAGAATGTTTTGAGTTCATTTACAGAAAAAAAATTCATTCTTGCATTTACTGTATGTATTTAAGTGGGTTTCATCTGCCTACTTAACATCTGCAATATTAACCTTAATGTTTTTTCAAACCCTGCCTGCAAGCTATCCACCCTCCCCATTCGACTTCTCCATTTCTTATCCTCTGTTCTCGATTCCTCATGTCTGACCAACAATGCCTCTTCTGGGAGAGTCAACCACAAAGGGGGGAGGGGACCTTGTTCTCATATCTTTCAGCCCTGCATAGATGACTTAACAAGATGACTTTGGAAGCAGAGTACACTGACCCAGATGCTGCCTCCAGACAAGACCCTCCATTCATTTGAGTGAGAGAATTGGGTTTGGATCCAGCCATCCACTAGAAAGTCACCATGCAACCAGAATGGAACAGATGCCTGTGAACACTGCAGAGAAAGAAAGTACTCCTGGAACTATTGGCTCTGACATGAAGCCTCAGAAGACAACTGGGAAAATTATGGGGGGGGGGCATAAACTGATTGTAAGGTTTTCTTTCTTGCCTCATTTGTATTACAATTAGTCAGTTGAATGGATTCGTGGAGGGATAGCATTTGAAATGGTTGGCACAGAAAGTCCTGAACACCTTGGACTTCTGTCTGGTGGGAGGAAAAATTGTCCAGGATGTTTGTATTACCTGTCTTGTAGAAGTAGCTGCACGCACACATGGATGCACACATGCACGAACACACACCATTCAGAATCACACCTTTACCTACCTCCATGTAAAACTCCGCAGGCTGGTTCTTGCTCTGTGGCACTAAGGCCTTTGTTTGCATATCTTCCTGCAAATTCCATGGGGGAGGGAACCATGCCCCCTCAGGTGATTTACAATTCATATGCCCTCACTGAGGAGGTAGCAGGAAAGAGATCTCCAAACCCAAGCCCTGAATATGTTGCACTGGTAGACTCATAGTGGGGGTCCTATGGCTCACTGTGTGCAATTTAAGAGATATTAATATCCTGGCTTGCACACTGGCTAACCTGGCTAACCTCAATTTGACATCACAAACCTGGATGCACTAAACTAAGAGCTAAGGCAGGAAACAACTCTTGAAAATGGGCAGCCAGTGGTTATGTACCAAGGAAAAACATGGCTGTGAAGAATTTTTGGGCATGTGCAAACCTGACTGGAAGCTCAAAGTAACACCAAACATCTAAAAGAATTGGCACAGAATATTGGACACTGTAAATTTCTTTTCCACCTAACAGAATTTTTGCCCTGGCTTTAAACCTTCATGGTTGAAAGGCTCCCTTTTGGGAGCCACTGCAGGGATCTTTTTCTGCTGCTTCTATTAGTGTCTTTTCCTTTCTGCATTAACAGTTTAAAAGCTTGTTTCCCCACATCTCAGAACCCCCCCTTTGATAGCACCCATCAAGTCTCCCTGACCAGATCAATTCTCAATCTTGTTCCAGTAAAGGTGTGTCACCCACATTTATATGGCACAAAGGAGGGATTGTGGGAAGTCACACACACACAGGAATAATGGAGAAAATCTTAAGCAGAAACCACCATCTCCCAAGTCTCTCTGCCCCAAGCAGAAACCAGCTCTGTAGAAATGCAGATTTGATAATCCTTTCAGAAAGAGCCAGGAAGCTTGGATCTGATGGGATTACAAACACAAAGATCCCTAGAATCACCAACCCCCTCACCCAAAAATCCAACGCAGGACATAGCCATTAGCCACAGCCCCTGGGAAGCTGGACATGACCTTTAGAACATTAGGATTAACCCACCACCATCAGAATACAAAAAGGGCACACTGAACCTCAGGTCAAATTCATGCCACAGGAACAGGAACAACTCCAAACACAAAACCCCAAAAAGGTATAAAAACCCACTACTCCCAGCACCATGTGGTCAGCTGCCCCAGAGCCAGATGCTGTTGTAGTTCTGCTCTTCAATAAACAAGAACCTTCCTTCAAAAGCAGCCTCCATTTTATTTATTCCCAGCCTGGACTGGACCCTGATGAAAATTTTTCTTTCAACACTTTCTTTCTTTCTTTCTTTCTTTCTTTCTTTCTTTCTTTCTTTCTTTCTTTCTTTCTTTCTCTTTCTTTCTTTCTTTCTTTCTTTCTCTTTCTTTCTCTTTCTTTCTTTCTTTCTTTCTTTCTTTCTTTCTTTCTTTCTTTCTTTCTTTCTATTCTTACACAAACTCTATCAACTGGGCCATCATGGCCAAATTTCTGGACATGTACCATCTGTTCATATCTGATGCTGCTCTGCTTTCTCTTTTGACAAAGCTTTCTCCTTCAACCAGATTATTCTGCTCATGAGTTTTAACTTACTAGTTTTCACTAATGTCTGTTAAATCATATTTGCCTTTCAGTCAGTAATATCTGCAAGGGTGTTGTTTGGGTCAGTTTTATGAAAACAGTATAATAAATTATGCCAGAAGCACCACTTTTTTTGTACATATACAGCAACAAACATGTGCCTCAAGAAAGGGTGGAGCACAATACCATTCTGGGTCATTTTGACTAAAGCAGTCAAAGCTGTGGAATCTATGCATCCTGAATTAAGGCATTTAATTTTTCCTATTTATTCCAAGGTACAAGGATAACTTGATTTGTTTGTCTTTGTTTATGTTGTCATTATTGGATGCCTTCACCTCTGGGTCTCATTCTCAGCCCTATTCCCAGTACTAGGCATCACACTATTTTAGATTTGGCATTATAATGCAAAAATGTCATTGAACGTAAATAGTCAGAAAAAAGAAACTAAGAAAAACATTTTCTTTTCTTACAACCACATTTTATATTTCATTGTCACTTTATGCTTTTTTTAGCTTTATTGTCTTTTGAGTGTAAGGACCCACCCCACTTTGCATCTTAAGAAGACAGAACTCCTGGAATATTTCTTCCAACAGGCATCTTTATTAAGAGAAAGCTGGATGCAGGCGTTCTAGACAGGACTTGGGTCCAAGCTCTCCCATTCAAGGTTTTAAGGGATCCCCCATTAGCCACACCCCATCACCCACTTCTCCCAGCAACAATCCCAGGCATTACATTCTCACCCCCTTTTCCTCACTACCAGGAGGAGACTTCAGAAAGGATTACATGAAAGCTAATGACCCCCATTGTTATTGTTAGTCCTTTTGGTGATATCCACATCCAGTCCCTTTGAAGTAGGCTGAAGGAAGTGAGGGCCATAAAGCCCCTTTGTTCACCCCCTTCCCTTCATCGTATGACAGAATCCAGAGCAGGCAGAAATGCGGTTTTTCATAGTTGA
>NW_015387665.1:107368-108960 GCF_001527695.2 Protobothrops mucrosquamatus
GGCTGCTCAGTTGTGGTTTTAACTTAGCTTGGGCTCTGGTGGTTACTGGTGCTGCCAGTTGTGATTCTGCCATCATCGGTTTAGAGTCTGTGGTTCGCGTGCTGTTATATTGGGGCATGCGAGATAGTGCATCTGCCAGGAAGTTCTTTCTCCCCGGCAAATGTTTGAGCTTAAATTGGAACTGGTGGAAATGCTGGGAACAGCGGGCTTGTTTGGGTTTGAGCTTCCTGGGTGTTTTCAGGGCTTCCAAATTCTTGTGATCAGTCCACACCTGGAAGGGAATTTTGTTGCCTTCTAGGAACTGGCGCCACGTGAGTAATGACCAACGTATCCCGTATGCCTCTTTCTCCCATACGGGCCAGCGCTGTTCTGTTTCCGTGAGTTTCTTGGATGTATATGCACAGGGTTGCAATATCCCATCATCGTTTTCTTGTAATAGTACAGCCCCCACTGCCACATCGCTTGCATCCACTTGTATTACGAAGGGCTTATCCATGTCTGGGTGCCTCAGTACTGGTTCAGCAGAAAAAAGTCTCTTTAATCTCTCAAACGCTGTTTGGCACTCCATTGTTCATGTTAGTGACTGGTTAGGTTTTACTGAGGATGCTCCCTTTGTTTTTAGTAAGTTAGTGAGGGGCAGGGCTATCTGAGCAAATGAGGGGATGAATTGACTGTAAAAGTTTGCAAAGCCCCAGAAACTTTGTAGTTGCTTTATTGTGCGGGGTGGTGCCCAGTCTAATACTGCCCTGACCTTCTCTGGATCCATTTCAATGCCTTGTGGGAATATGCGATAACCTATGTAGTCTATCTTTTCCTGGTGGAATTCGCATTTCAAGAGTTTGGCATATAGGTGGGCGGCTCGCAGTTTCTTTAAAACCGCTCTGACTAGGTTGACATGTTCCTCTTTTGATTTGGTGAAGATAAGAATGTCATCTAAGTGAAGAAGGACCCCCTTAAATAGGTACTCCCTTAGAACGTCATTGATTAATTGCATAAATACTGTGGGGGCCCCTTGTAATCCAAATGGCAAGACTTTGAATTGGTAGCACCCCATGGGGCAGTTAAATGCGGTCTTCCATTCATCCCCTTCCTTGATTCTCACGCGATAGTAAGCGTCCCTTAGGTCTAGTTTAGAAAAAATTTTTCCCTTTCGAGAGGTGTGACAACATGTCTTTCATGAGAGGCAGAGGGTATAGATTGCTTTCACTGATTGTATTCAGGGCCCTATAATCCACGCATAAGCATAAAGAGCCATCCTTCTTTTCCCTAAAGAGGACCGGGGCAGCCACTTTAGGCTTGGCTTGCTCAATGAACCCCCTTTCTAGGTTTTTCTTTATGAATCTTTCCATTTCCTCCTTCTCCTTTGGGTTCATGGAGTATAATCTGGGCTTCGGGAGTTTTGCCCCAGGTTTGAATTCAATGGCACAGTCTGTGGGTCGGTGGGGGGGGAGCTCATCCGCCCTCTCCTCACTGAAAACTTCAGCAAGGTCTCTGTATTCCTCTGGTATTTCTGGTAGTCCCTTTTCCTCTCCCATGGATGCTTTTTCTGTTCTTGATTCTGGTAGCCCCCCTTGGGATTTTAAGTCCATAGG
>NW_015387665.1:109536-135698 GCF_001527695.2 Protobothrops mucrosquamatus
TTTCCTCGGCGGTGCCTCTTCAATATGTCGATCTCTGCTTCCTCTGCCAAGACGTACCATTCCTCAAGTTGGTGTGGGTCCCCTCGGGGCAGGCAAGCATCATATAGGTCATAATTTAGTCCGTCTTTGAAATGGCTAAGGAGGATGTCTTCTGGCCAGTTCAGTTTGCTGGCAATGGCCCGGAATTCTTGTGTATATTTGGCTATCGGGCGTTTGCCTTGCCTCATCGTTTTTATCCTTTCGCGGGCTTTGTGATCAGCCAGGGGGTCCTCAAATCGTCTTCTCAGGGAGGACATAAAACGGTTGAAGTCGTTGAGCTCTGGGGCATTGGAGTCGTGCAAGTTCACCACCCAATCTGCAGCCGGCCCGTCTAAGGCAGATTGCACAATCCGGATACGGGCTTTGTCACTGGGGATGTCCTGCCCGTATTCCTCCATGTAGCTGAGGACTTGGGTTAGGAAAAATCCCAAGCATGTTGGCTCCCCTTTGAATTTCACCTCCAGCGGCAGACGTCTTTGAATGGATTGGTGCCTTCGTTGTCGGTGGTAGTCACTTCCATTCAGATTTCCATCTGTGGTTCGGCGGAGAGTGGGGACTACTGGATCAGCAGATGTCCCCGAGGCTGCAGGTTCCACTTCCCCTTCGTAGTCTCGCCCTTTGCGGCTCCAGGAGCTGGGGCGGGCGTAGGGCTCAGGATTCTCCTCTCCTAGGGAGCTGAGAGTTCGCTTCATTAGGTCGATTGCTTTCTCTAGGATCCAGCCCGAGTACGGTGCCCAGCTCCCTTCCTCTTCACTTGCGTGCAGGGATTTCTCCATCTCCTGCTTCCATTCTGGTTGTTTGGGCCCCAGTCTCAGAGTCACCTTTCTTGATTTCTTTCCCCACTCGCCTTTCTTTCCAACGTCCATTGACCACCGAGGTTTGTGGTCCCGTGTCTCCACCACCTCTTCTCCTGAGGATTCTGACCTCTCAGATCCCAACAGCTGGCAGGGTTTCAGCCGGGGCAGCGGCTCCCTTTCCAGGGAGTTTTCTCCCTTCCTTGCTCCACTGTCTGACATGGTAATTTTTGCAAAGTCCCCCGGCAAGGGTCTTCCTTCCAGGTGGACTAATTTTGCAAGTCCTGTCTAATGTAAGGACCCACCCCACTTTGCATCTTTAGAAGACAGAACTCCTGGAATATTTCTTCCAACAGGCATCTTTATTAAGAGAAAGCTGGATGCAGGCGTTCTAGACAGGACTTGGGTCCAAGCTCTCCCATTCAAGGTTTTAAGGGATCCCCCATTAGCCACACCCCATCACCCCCTTCTCCCAGCGACAATCCCAGGCATTACATTCTCACCCCCTTTTCCTCACTACCGGGAGGAGACTTCAGAAAGGATTACATGAAAGCTAATGACCCCCATTGTTATTGTTAGTCCTTTTGGTGATATCCACATCCAGTCCCTTTGAAGTAGGCTGAAAGAAGTGAGGGCCATAAAGCCCCTTTTTTCACCCCCTTCCCTTCATCGTATGACAGAATCCAGAGCAGGCAGAAATGCGGTTTTTCATAGTTGATAACTAGAGATGTAATATATTTGGATTCTAACATTGAGTTTATGAGATTATATATGGGAATATAGGAACATACAAACTAGATATTGTCTTCTTTACAATGAGCATTCATCTTTCCAAATGCAAGTTTAGTGTAAAAAAAGAACTCTCTTGACTTACAGAATGAAGCAAACTAATTCGTTCCCAGATACTATATGCTGCAGTATTGTTCTTCTGATAGTTGAGCTTGTAACTTTACAAAACTAGTAGCAGAATTGCTGAAGTCTGTATTTGTTGTGTATTTTATATAACAGCATGAATTTGGAAACTGATATTTCCAGCATTCTATTTTTTTACAGCCTTGGCCTTCCTTTTATTCAAATCCCATGGACTTTTTTTTAGAAAGGACACATTTTCATCATTTCATATACATAAAAGATATATTCAGTGGTTGAGGGTGTATCAAGGCTAAATACATGAGACAATTTCTGTGGAATTAGCAACATTAAAAGTTCTTTGAAATGAATCATTCATTCACATATTTTTCCAGAGAATGTACAACTCTAAAGTCATCTGTACTAATCCAATGAGAACATTCTGTCCAACTATTCTATTTCTGAACATTACCTAACTAATAATCCAGTTTTGATGGCATATTGTGCTTTCATAACTCTTTAAACTTAACTGCATCAGGCTTTCATATACAGATTGATGAAAAGCTATTTAATCTTGATTGCATTTCTGCCATTCTGTGTCATTCCCCTATTCTTCCTTCATTTTGAGATGTTAACAGTTGTGCCAAAAGTTTTGAGATGGCAGTGAATGGTAGGGTGCAGGGGTGTTACATTGCAGCAGAAAAGCAATGGCTGAACAATTGGGAATTCTGAACATTATAATCCCAATCAGGTTGAGAAGGCCAGTGAAAGCATTCTGAAAGTAACAGAAATCTAGATTGCTAAACAAAGATGTTCTTGTTGTATCCAGTTTTTTTATCTTTGTCATATGCAATCTTATTCTCAGTTATTGTAAGGACAGTGTTCTTGTGATAATCAGCAAAGTAACATATACTGCTCAAAAAAATAAAGGGAACATTTTACCATGGAACTGAAGGGGTTTGCGTTCCCTTTATTTTTGTGAGCAGTATATATTTGGCTGGTAAGATTTAGAAGTTGGGAAGAGCATATCCTAATAGTCAAAGAGATCATTTTCTTGTATGAAGTCATTTTGTATCACATGAGAAATTTAGAAAAAAGAAATGTATTCTGCATCACTAGGTTAACATGATCAGTCTATAAAAGACAGTCTTTTACAGTCATAAAATTAGGTTATTGAGCTCTCTCTCTCTCTCTCTCTCTCTCTCTCTCTCTCTCTCTTGTGCAGGGGTGTCAAACTGCCGGCCCATGGGCTGGACACGTCACGCAGAAGCCGCGCCTACCCCATTGCCGGCAATGGCAAAATAGCCCTAATATGTCGTGCCATGTCATGTGACATTGTGAGTTTGACATGTCTGCTCTAGTGTGTCTTGCAAAAGGAAAAACTTTGCAAAATCAAAATGGCACCATTTACAGTAGTGAATTTTTAAAAATGCAGAGAGGGTGGAAGCCCACACTGCCAGTTCTGCATAAAACAACACCATTAAATTCTATCCCCAAGATGACGAAAACTGGGGAGGGGTCCTTTCTCAGTTCACCAGCTCATTTATAGGGACTGAGCTGAATAGGGGCAGAGTTTCTGAAGAAAAAGAAAAATTGGTTTGGGGAGGCATTGCTTTATTTTTTTTAATTATTTAGATACAGATACATTAACATTGTGTCATGGTTCTGACAGATGAAACTCTTCAAAGAACTTAAAGAATCTTTATTTGAGAAGCATAGCATCGGCACTAACACAGTTGAAGCAAAAAATTGAATTTCCCTTCCGTGAGCACATAGTATCAAAGCACAATTCCCTCCTCCAACTAACAGTCATAAATCACATTCCCCAATTAGTTTGACATGCAGGCTTTCCATCCGATTCTCCAACCCTCCAATTCTTATCATCTCTTATTTCAATAACCTTGGTTCACACATTAGGTCCAGTATTGTTCTGTCTAGCTAAACTCTCATGCACATTCCTCCCCTCAGCATCATCTAACTCTAACTCTAACTCTAAGTCTAACTCTAACTCTAACTCTAACTCTAAAAGTAAAACATAAGAAGAAAATGGTTGCATCTCCAGCTGTTGTCAAAGCAAAACATCCGATGTTAGCAGCGTTGACATCTGGCCTCCCTTACAAAAAGGACAGATCCTGTAATGTAAACAAAAGCATATGTTAGGGACTGCCTTTCGGTTTGTTAGGGTGTTTCCTATAGAACCTTTTAATGAGTCTGTCAGCTTTCACATTGCTAGACTTCACCCAAGTGGCAACAAATATCCCTTCCATTGTACTAAATACTGCAATTTCCCTTTAAAAAATTCTAGAATAAAGAATACGCTTTACTTCATAGTGGGTCTGACCTGCCACCACAAGGAGTCGAGGTACCTTCTTAGGGGGAGGTCTAAAACAGCGGTTCTCAACCTGTGGGTCACGACCCTTTTGGGGGGTTGAACGACCCTTTCACAGGGGTCGCCTAAGACCATCGGAAAACACATATTTCCGATGGTCTTAGGAACTGAGACACCGCTCCGCATCCGTCTCCGCATGGCCTCCTCCACCATTTGCAGAGAGAGAGAGACAAAGAGGCACTTTCACTTCCCTTCTCTCTCTCTCTCAGGCGGACTTATCTCCTGCAGGGCTCCTGATTGGCCCTGTGCCTGGGGGCCCCAACCCCTGGGAGAAGCACAGCCAGGGCCTCGTGGCCGTGGAGCCGCCCAGGGAAGCCCTGGGATCCCTGCTGGGAGTGGCCTGCTGGAGGCTCCGCTGAGCGGGCCAGCCCTCCTGCAAGCTGCGGCCCAAGGGAGACCAGCCCCTGCGATCCCCAGCCAGCCCGAACATTGGACCCACTGGCCAGGAAGGCGTGCCGGAGTCCAGGCTGCCGAGAAGGAATAAGGAGATTCAGCAAAGGTAGGAGAGGAGAGCCGCCTCCTGGGGCCCAGCACTGGTGGCGGCTTCCTTGCCCTCCTCTTCCTCCTCCCCTTTTTCCTCCTGCTGCCCCCAAGGCGGCTCGGGTGGGCACCAGGGCAAGAGGGGTGCCAGGGGAAGCAGCTGGGCTGGTGGAGGGGCTGGCAGATACCACACGGCACCAGCCCCCACCGCGGCTCCATTGGATGGGCGGAGGGCGAGGCCAGGCAGTGTGGAGTCCCGGCTAGGGCAGCGGCAGCGGTTTTCTCGCCCTTCTCCTCTCCTTTCTCCTGCTGTTCCCAAGGTGGCTCGGGCGGGAGAGAGGAAGAGGGGTGCCTGGGGGGAGCAGCTGGGCTGACGGAGGGGCTGGCGGGCCATGCGGCACCAGCCCCCACCGCGGCTCCATCGATGGATGGAGGATGAGGCCGGGCAGCACAGAGTCCCGGTGGGGGCAGCAGCTGGACCGGGGGCGGTGGGGACCCCTGACGATGCAGCAGTGACCGCCGCCAGAGCCGCTGCCTCCCGTCCTGCTCCCCCTCCCCACCCGTTCGGCTGAGAATGCAGCGGAGGCTGGGCAGGGGGCAGCAGGGACCCCCGACGATGCTGCCATAAGAGAGAGAGAGAAAGAGAGAGAGGAAAGAGAGAGAAACAGAGGAAAAGAGAGAGGAAAGAGAGAGAGAAAGAGAAAGAGAAAGAGAGAGGAAAGAGAGAGAAAGAGAAAGGGAGGAAACAGAGAAAGAGAGAGAAAGAGAGAGGGGAAAGAGAAAGAGAAAGAGAAAGAGAGGAAAGAGAAAAAGAGAGGAAAGAGAGAGAGAGAGAGAAACAAAGAGAGAGAGGAAACAGGGAGAAGAAAGAGGGAAAGAGAGGAAAGAGGGAGAGAGAGAAGAGAGAGAGGAAAGAGAGAGAAAGAGAAGAGAGAGGAAAGAGAAATAGAAAGAGACGAAAGAGAGAAAGAGGAAAGAGAAAGAGAGAGAGGAAAGAGAGAAACTGGAAAAGAGAGAGGAAAGAGAGAAAGAGAAAGAGGGAGGAAAGAGAGAGAGAAAGAGAAAGAGAGAGAGAAGAGAGAGAGGAAAGAGAAAGAGAAAGAGAAGAAAGAAAGAGAGAGGAAAGAGAGAAAGATAGAAAGAGAGAGAGGAAAGAGAGAAAGAAAGAGAGAAAGAGGGAGAGGAATGGCGCTTCTCCAACCAGGCTGGGAGGAGCTGGTGGAGCGGCCTTCCTGCCCCCCCTCCCCGGCCAGCTGGATGGGGTGTTGGGGGTCACCACAACATGAGGAACTGTATTAAAGGGTCACGGCATTAGGAAGGTTGAGAACCACTCCTCTAAAAGGTTTCAACAGGCTGCAATGGAAGACAAGGTGAACTCTCCCTAAAAATCTAGGGAGTTTTAATTCTACAGTGACCGGGTTAATGATCTTTACAATGGGAAAAGGCCCCAAGAATTTTGGTCCTAATTTCTTACTGGGTAAACTTTTTCCCCAACTTGGAATGTTTTTTTGAGGAGCTCTTTTTTTATCTGCCTGCTTTTTATAGGTCTTGGAAGTCTTTTTTAAAGCAGTCTTTGTGGTTTTCCAAACTTCTTTCCATCCCCTCACCCATTGATCAAGTGTCTGAGAAGTGGAGGGCGCCTGGGGGTATTCAGATATTGGGCTGAACTCTTTTTCTGTAGCTACTCTGAAAGGCATGGAGCCAGTGCTGCTGTAAACAGAGTTATTGTAAGCCACCTCTGTGAAAGGGAGGTGGTCGGTCCAGTTGGTTTGTTGGTAGGAAATATAACATCGCTCCACCATTTTGTTAGTGGATTCCATGGCTCCATTAGTAGATGGATGAAAAGCAGATGATAATCCTTGAGATGATCCAATTAATTTAAGAAAGCTCCTCCAAAACCTAGCTGTGAACTGTGCCCCCCTGTCCGAAATTATTCTTTGAGGGATGCCATGCAGCTGGTAGATATGTTTCAAGAACAATTTAGTCAGTTGTTAGGCAGACAAGAGCCCTTTGCAGGCGATGAAGTGAGCCTGCTTTGAAAACAGATCTACCACAGTCCAGATGACTGTATTTCCTCTACTTTCAGATAGGTCTACTATAAAATCCATAGCAATTTCTTCCCATGGTTGAGAAGGGTCTGCCACTGGTTGCAATAACCCAGAGGATTTCCATGGAATTCTTTTCATGGTGGCATATACAGCACAACTCCGGACATAATTTTCCACATCCTGTTTTAATCCCGGCCACCAGAATTGCCAGTGGATGAGATGTAGATTTTTAAATACCTGAAATGTCCAGCCTGTTTTACATCATGGCCATGTCAGAGAGTGTTAAGACAGAAGGTTTCTAGCAAGTATAACTTTCCACCCTTGTAAGCCAAGCCATCCCTGCAAGTTAGGGAGGTTTGATTGTCTTTGAACCATTGATTGGTGAGGAGCTCTTATTTTATTTTCTTTGCCCCAGGCTCATCAGGATTAAGGGCTCTACGAGGCATGAGTTGAGCAGCTGTTTGTGGATTGGAGATAATTGCCTCGTTAACCTCTTCACACTGACTTTTGTACTGGGTCAATCTGGATAGAGCATCAGCCAGGAAGTTTTCCCCTCTTGGCATGTACTTTAGAGTGAAGTTAAAACAGTTAAAATACTGTGCCCATCGCACTTGTTTCGGGGACAATTTGCGGGGAGTTTTCAGTGCTTCTAGATTTTTGTGATCAGTCCATACTTCAAAAGGCACCTTGCTCCCTTCTAGATAGTGTCTCCAGTTTAATAGAGACCATCGGATTGCGAAAGCCTCCTTTTCTCTCTCGCTCTCAGTGAATTTTTTTGAGGTGTAGACACAGGGCTGTAAGATCCCACTTTGGTTCTTTTGCAGTAATACAGCTCCAACAAGCACATTGCTGCCATCGGTTAAATTACAAAGGGTTCCCCTGGGCAGGGGTGCTTTAGGACCGGTTCAACAACAAATAGTCTTTTTAAATTCTCAAAAGCATTTTGACAGCTCACAGTCCATGCTAGTGGTTGGCCTGGTCGTGGCTTCACTCCTCCTTTCCCTGAGTAGTTCCGTAAGGGGTAGGGCAATCTCGGCAAAGGAGGGGATGAATTGACAGTAGAAGTTGGCGAAACCTAGGAAGCTCTGGAGCTGTTTGCGAGTCTTTGGGGGCTGCCATTCAATTACAGTTTTCACTTTGGCTGGATCCATTTCAATGCCCTCATTGGAAATTCTATAGCCAAGATAATCCAATCAGGTCTGGTGAAACTCACATTTTGACAGTTTGATGTAAAGTTTGGCATTCAATAGTTTCTTTAACACTTCTCTCACTAGTTTTACATGATCAGTCATATTCATGCTGTATATCAGGATGTCATCAAGATACCCCAGAACCGCTTTGTATAAATGATCATGTAAGACCTCATTAATCAGCTGCATGAATACAGCTGGGGCCCCCTGTAGTCCAAATAGCATGACTTTGAATTGATAGCTCTCCATGGGACAGTTGAAATCAGTCTTCCACTCATCTCCCTTCTTTATCCTCACCCGGTAATATGCCTCTCTCAGGTTTAATTTAGTGAAGACATTCCCCTTAGCCAGGTGGGTTATTCCTTCAGGAGGGGGAAGGGGTATTTATTTTCCACACTCACCGTGTTGAAACCTTTATAATTGACACAGAGATGAAGATACCCATCTTTTTTTCCTTTAAACAACACAGGGACTCCCACAGCAGACTTGGCCCGTTCAATGAATCCCCTCACTAGGTTTTTGTCCACGTATCGCTGCATCTCCTCCATTTCAAGGGGGGACATAGCATACATTCTTGGGCATGGGAGTTTGGCTCCCGGAAACAGTTTGATGGAGCAATCATTGGGTCAGTGGGGAGGCAGAGCATCGCTTTCTTTCTCACTAAATGCCTCTCCTAAGTCCTGGTACTCGCTGGGGATGATGGCTCACCTGGTTATGGTGAGGCAGCCATGTGCGCTCACTCATTGGGTGGGCTAAAGTTTCCTGTAACATTCATTGAATCAATGGGGGGCTTGGGCCCTAAAGGTATCCTCACAGTTCTCATTCCCTTCTCTCACCAGAAAAATGGCTTCCATTTGTCCAACCAGGCTAATCCTAGGATCACAGCCTCAGTCATTTCTGGAGCTACCAGGAAGCAAATGAACTCCCAGTGCTCACCTATTTCTAAGTGTAGGGGCTCAGTTAATTGCGTGACTAAAGTCCCTCCCATCAGGGAGCCATTGGCTTGCTCAAATCTCACGGGTTTGGAGAGCAGCTTTGCTCGTATACCCATCATCATGGCAAATGGTAAGCTAATAACGCACTGGGAGCATCCAGAATTGACTAGCACTTTTAAATCTACCTGTGCTCCCGTCTTCGGGATTATGAGTTTGGCAGGTAGAGAGAAAGGTGGGACATGTCGAATCACCATTGGATCGTTCTCTCCTTTGTTGTCACTGTCATAAGTGGGTACAGTGGCGGCGGCTACAGCCTGAGTCCCGACATTCTCCTGCAAGGGGGACGTGACTTGGGCAACAGGTTCCTGTGCGATCCAGTCGGATTTCTCTCTTGTGGGCTGCTGGGCTGGTTTCTTTCTCGCTGCTGGTCCCGGTCTGTTGTTGGGGGTAGGGGACTGGGCAGTTCACTGCTCGATGTCCCTGCTGTCCGCATCAGAAACACTTGATCAGTGGGTCTGCAGGTGGCCTGGGACTTTCAGTAGTTGCAGCAGTTGGAGCTTTTTTTTAGGGGGTGGCTGCCATTTGGGTTGCTCTGGCCTCGACTCGGCTTCAGGTGGGCATGGCTTCTTATAGCAGGCGAGCTGAACATCTAGTCTTACCGCTGTCTGGTACCATTCTTGCAGCAGGTACTGCTCGATAGATACAAGCCTGAGAGAGGTGGTCATCTAATCCCTCTCTGAAATGATGGACTAGGGATTGCTCAGGCCACCTCTCTATCTGACCCGCTATCTTGTGAAACTCTCATACGTATTCCAGTGCAGGCCTGCCAGCTTGCTTTATCTTATGGATTTGTTCTTCTGCTTTGAGGGCAATGGATAGATCCTTGAACCTTGCTCTCAGTCCTAGGAGGAAGAAATGGGGGTCCTTCAATTCGGGACCTTGCTCGTTATATAAATTGTTCAGCCATTCAGATGCCTCTCCATCTAAGACGCAATCACATCGACCATAGAGGCTGGGTCTGGATAGAGATAGGCACAGCAGTTCAAATGAGAGCGCACTTGGTTGAGAAAAAAAATCAGCTTCTCTGGGTCCCCATCGAAGGTTGCTCTGAAAGGTGGTACAATCAATGGTTGCTGGCCTCCCCACTGTGGTTGTTGCGCCCCAGGCTGCTGCTGCCCCCCCTGGCAGCTGCCACATCCCCAGTGGCTGCATGTTCAGGGGCTGTTGCTGCATTGCCGGCGGCTGTGACATCCATAGCTGCCATAGGTCTCCCAATGGTTGCTGCCTGGGTGGGGGCTGTTTCCATCCCCCCTGCTGCTGGTCTGCAGGGAGCTGTGACATCCATAGTTCCTGTAGGCCACCCTGAGGTCCCAGAGGGGGTTGTTGCTGGATCCCCATCACATGCAGGCCCCTCAGCGGTTGCTGTACATTTGGGGGTGGTGACCACCCCCACTACTGCTGCTGTCTTCCCACCGGTTGCTAGTCTCCTGGCATCTGCATCACCCCACGTTGTTGTAAGACCTCCATCAGCTGCTGCATACTCAGGGGCTGTGACCCCCCCCTCCACTGTTGCACTGGCAGAGATGGCTGGCCTCCCACTTGTGGAGGCTGCGGTTTCCCCCATTGCTGTATGGGGCACAGGCCAGGTGGTAGATAAGCACGTCATCAAGTTATCATCATGTTTATAAATGCAGAGGATGGGAAAGAGCTTGGACTCCTACTTGGTTCCCCTAGTCCAGTGGTGGCAAACCTTTTAGAGACCGAGTGCCCAAACTGAAACCCAAAACCCACTTAGGTATTGCTGGATGCTGGGTGGGCATGGCTACAGTGGTCATGGCAGACTGGGTGGGCATGGCCAGGGTGGGTGTAGCCAGCTCGTTATTGCTCCTGGAGAGGGATGCTTGTGGGGCCCGGACAGGGTTGGGGAGAGCCAGAGGGTCTCTGGTGGGTGGGGCAGTGTGCAGGAGGGCGTCTTGCTCAGCTGATGGCTTGGGGGGAATGGAGCAGCTACAACCCCTCCCAAATGCTGCGTCTTATGAAAGCAGGATGAAAACGAACAAAAAGCAACAAGGGAAAAAAGTTAAAACAGAAGAGTGTCTTGCAATGATTTTCTTCCCTGGGGGTGGAGGCTCCTGAGCCCCATAGCTCTTCCAAAGCGGGGAGGAGGAGAGTGGGGAGGGGCTGTGCTGGGATTGGGCTCCTCGTGCCTTCCGCTGCCTGCCTGCGCTCTTCTGCCACAGATGCCGCTGCTCCGCTTGCCTGGCAAGGCGGGGGTGCACTCACGCATGGGGATGCACGTGGGGCTGCTGCCTCACTTTCCGTGCCATGCTGGAGCTGGGCTGGATTGTGTGCGGAGCCTCCATGCCACTTCTTCCCCTGTGGACATCGGGAGCACCCACTCTGCCTACCCCTTGTCCCAGGGCAGCTGCTGCCGTCCCGCGCTCGGCAGCACGTTGCCGGCCAGCTGGGTGCGCCAAGCTCGGGCCTCAGGCAGATGGAGGCCAGAGGGGAGCGAGAGTCATGGCTGCCCGGCTTCTCCACCTGAGGACGCATGCGGGGAGAGGCGCTGCTTGGTAAGCCACGGTCCACCCGTAGAAGGAGCAGGAGGATGGAGGAGGAGGGCTGGCTGGGAATGGCCGCAGCACTGCTCACAGGGGGAATCTGACCAGCCCCAGCCTGGAGGTGGGGAGAGGCCAAGGGAGCCCAAAGGGAGGCATCCCAGTGTGCCCGGCTGGCCAGTGATAGGCTGGAGAGTGTGGGACGGTGGCAGCTGCCTCAGAATGAGTGGTAGGTGGGATGTCCATGGGGGAAGAAGCGGCAAGGAGGCTCCGCACCCAGCCCAGTCCAGCATAGCCCTGGCATGGCACGTAAAGTGAGGCAGTAGCCCCACGTGCATCCCCAAGCGCAAGCACGCCCCTGCCCTGCCAGACAAGTGGAGCCATGTCATCTGTGGCAGAAGAATACAGGCAAGCAACTGCCACGGCTCCACACGCCTGGCAGGACATGGGCGCACTTGCTCATGGGGACGCATGTGGAGCTGCTGCCTCTCGGGTACCCAGCCCACATGTTGGGGAGGGAAACTGGTGGTGCGGAAAGAGGCCGACCCTCAGGCGCAGCAACTGTGATGACACTGGCTCTGCCCTCAGCTGGGCAATGCACCAGCTGCGCTTAGGACACCTGGAGAGAAGAATGGCCACAGTGGCAACCTGCCTTCCACCTTCATGGCTGCAGAAGTTTTCCTCTGATCGATCCGACACACCTGAAGGGGAGAGGGGTGGGAGCCTCCAGGCAGAGGACCCCAGAGCAGGCAGCATAGGGCCATGTGGCGGGACGATCTGCCGATTCCCTGCCTGGCAGGTGGGATCACAGACTGGCCGACAGCAGGGAAGCCATTGTCCCTGGCTTCGGCTTGGCAGCGTGCTGGCTGCTGGGTGGAGGCCACAAAAGGAGAGGACCCCGGAGCAGGGAAGCCGTCATCGCAGGTAGGCTGCCCCGCCCTTACCCTCTGCACCTTTCACTGTTTTTCGTTGCCACCGTAGCCCCACGAGGCCGAGGCAAGGGAGCTTAACCAGGCAGACCACTCCCCCTCCATGCCTTTCGCCACCTTTCGCTGCCACCATAGCCCCATGAGGCCATGGCAAGGCAGCTTAACCAGGCAGGCCACCACCCCTCCACACCTTTTGCCACCTTTCACCACCTTTCGCTGCCAGCATAGCCCCACAAGGCCGAGGCAAGGCACCTTAACCAGCCAGGCCGCCCCCCCTCCGTGCCTTTCACCGCCGCTGCCACCGACGTAGTCCCACGAGGCTGAGGCAAGGCAGCTTAAGCAGGTAGGCCACCCCCCCCGCCCCCTCGCCTTTCACTGCTGCCACCACCATTGCTGCCTCCGCCATCCCATGTCCTCCTCCTCCCCTGCGTGGCCAGCCTCTGAAACTTACCGCTGTTGGCTCGTGCTTGCTCGTTCACTCGCTGTCTGCTCCAAAAGTTGCTCCTTTTATAGCCTCTTGCTTATTCCCAGACTGCGCATGCACAGAGAGCTGCACATGTGCGGAAGCTGTGTATGCACGGAGAGGAGGAAGGAGCAGCTTGGCCCAGCAATGGCGTGTGTGCCACCAGAGACAGCTCTGCATGCCGCATGTGGCACACATGCCATAAGTTCGCCACCATAGCCCTAGTCTTTAAATACTGTTTTAAGTTGCTGCAGCATTTATTTTAAAAGTGGGGGGGAAAAGAAAACCTTCACCAACAGCAAGTTTTACAAGGTTAAAACTTCTGAGGGTGAAAATAGCTACTGCTATGAGGAAAGAGACCTCCAAGGCAGAATACGCAGTTGACATTCACATATAACATTGAAATGCCAAGGACCATTTACAGGGCATAAAGTCATCGTTCTGAAAAAGAGTGCTTCCTAAAACCACACATGAATTCAGTCCAGTTGGAATCAATCTTTGTCACACACATTTGCCTTGAAAACATACATAAATGTATTTACTTGTTCATTGCTACAGTTTATACCAGTGATGGCGAACCTTTTAGAGACCAAGTGCCCAAACTGCAACCCAAAACCCACTTATGTATCGCCGGGTGCCAGGTGGGCATGGCCCACTGGGTAGGCGTGGCTGTGGTGGTCATGGCAGACTGGGTGGGTGTGGCCAAGGTGGGCGTGGTCACCTCGATGTTGCTTGTGGGGAGGGATGCCTGTGGGGGCCTGGCAGGGTTGGGGGAGATCCAGGGGGTCTCTGGCAGGTGGGGCAGTGGGCAGGAGGCTCATCCTGCAGGGTGAGGCGAGGCAAGGTGAGGCAGGGCGGGGGTGCCATTGTCGCAGGGCAAGGTGAGGCAGGGGCCAGGGCGGCTGCTGCCTGACAACATCGGTCCCCACATACAGAGGCCAGTGAGCGCATGGGGGCCGACAGTGTCTGTCAGCAGCCACTGTCTGCCGGCCCCTCAACCAGCGCACTCTGGGGCTCTGCAGCCCATGGCCAGCAGTTCAGAGAAGCCGCCTCTGAGCTGGATGGCCGGCTGACAGCTGAGGAGGCAATGCAGTGGGTCATGCCCGGGAAAAGGAGAGCATGCGAGGCCAGGAGGGATGGGACGGGGGGGGAAGGGAAACCAGCTGGGCTGGGATGCATCCGGCCACGTGGGACCTCAGGAAGGTTAAGCGGGCGGTTGGTTGAAGAGGAACGGTTGCCATCTCTGAGGCATGGCGCGCATGCCCACAGAGAGGGCTCTGAGTGCCGCCTCTGGCACACGTGCCATAGGTTCGCCACCACTGGTTTATACACTGCCTCATTTCCAGAGACTCTGAGTGGCTTAGGATATCAGTGTCAGAAAACTGAAAACAAAATCAATTACAGTAATATAATGTCCCAGCATTGAGTTAGCATGATATTTTGCCTTTCCAAAAATGTGGTAAAGAGGAGGTGGTAAATAGGGACAAGCTATTCTGAAAGGGGGGAACCACCACAGAGAAGATTTTCCCCATGGAATTTTTATCCTCAGAATAAAATCTTGAAAGCCTTCATTTTTTGGGGTGGAAATGGGGGTAAGGTCTGTAAGAGCAACAACTTATCTAAAAATTAATTGCTGGTTTAAGTTGGGGCATATATCTTCTTTTAGGGGAGCTAAAACTCAATCAAATGCAAGTTCACCTGTCCCTTAGTCAGAGCTGCTCATCAGCAATTTCAAATGTACAGGCTCTCTGTAGAGGCGGTACCCACTGGAAATCATAAGAAGTGGGTTATTGATCGTGCAGTTCAAGCAGACCTGCTTTGGTAGACCTCAAGGTGTCACCATGGATTCCTTTAATCAAAAAATTCTATTTCCATTGTTGACAACTTCAAATTTACCACTGAGAGGTGCTTTAATTCAACTACAAATGCAACTGACACCATCTGTAATACTTGAAGGGAGATTTCAAAACCATCCCTTATAACAGAAATCCATGTGGCTCATACCCGGATATTCTGGAAGTCTTTAAAATTTGGTTATTCTCTCAGGCCTTGGAGTCAGTTGGCTTTTGAGACCCAACCACATATGCTTTTTATAGTACATGGAGTTTATCTTGTCCAGACACATGGTTTATTTTGTCTAATATGTTTTTTCTCTTTAAAAACATAAGCTACCCAGTCACTTTGGAGTCAACCTTTAAATCTATTATATAAATAAATAATATAATTGTGTCTTCCCATTTAAAAAACGTGATTGCAGCTCATGAAAGTTCATTTCTTTTAATATTGTTAATTTGGAAAGGTACTACCAGATTTCTGAATTTTTTGCTACCATTGAGTAAAACATCTCTCCTCCTACAATGAATATGTTTTAAAGATCCTTCAGTTTATTTCCTAAGTGACATACTAAATGGTTGAGGATATCCCAAAAGAAAAAGTAGCAGGCTGCTTTTGAAAGTGATCCTAATATTGTAAGAAATTTCTAATCATGAGCATCTATTAAAATGGCCACAGTGCACTTGCTGGCCATGAGTGATCCCCATGAGATAAAATTTTAACTGAAATGTTTGTATCTGGACAAAAGAAGATGGAAGTAAAACTAATTTTACTTGTTTCTGGAACATATTTTCCCTGGATTTTATTTCTGATTTTATTTATTTCTGATCTTCCAACTGCACAAGTCTTGAAGACCATTTTAATGGTAATGAATTTATTTAGCAATATGGCTCATTTTATTTCCTCGCATGAAACTACCATCAGCTCAGGAGACTGCTCGGCTTTTTCTAGACCACATTTCTCAGTACAGCACTTGGTCAGTCATGTAATCTCACACTGTCTCTCTCAAATTACATCCAAGTTTTAGAAAGCCATTTTCCAATTACCGGACAATCATAGTTATCTGTCATTCTCTCATCATCTGGCACTGAATGAACAATCAGAGATGGATATATTACTTGAGCAATATTTACACTGCTGTGTTTCTTACCAGCTGGACAATTGGACTAAATTATTGTCTTTTGCAGGATTTCAATAGAATAACTCATTGCATTATTCTATCAGCATGTTCTCCTTTCATATGATTTACAGCTATGATCCTCACATCTTGCTCTCCAAGGCTCCTGCCTTTACTGTTCCTTCAGCTTTTCACTTTCACCAGGAGACAGCTGCTCAGCTCCTCTTAAACAAGGAATAGATCTGGCCAATGCTGTGTACAGGTATGCCACAGATGCAAATAGTCATATCAAAACTGAGAGGAGGAATTTAGTGTTGCTTTCCACTAGATTTGTACCTTTCTTCCACCCATTCAAGAAGCTGGATTCAAAATTTATTGGCCCTTTCTCAGTTACACATCAATTTAATGCAGTGGCCTTCCATCTACAGTTCTCTGCTTTAATGAAGTTGAAGTTGGTATTTCATTGGTCATTCCTCACTTGTGATATTCTGTCCTTTGTGTTTAGTTCCTGATTTCACACACACCCCTTCCCACTCACCACATCCCCTGGTGTATGAATAAGATAAATGTTTTCTGGATTCTGGAGACATGAAGGGATGCTTAAAATATCTTATTCACTGGAAGGGTTACCTCGAATCAAATAGGCCATGGAAGAGGACAAGAAATGTTCATGTACCTCAACCTGTCTGCCACTACTATCTGAAATTCCCATCCCCATGTCTTGCTGCAACTATCAAATACCGCAAACACTAAGTCTACAGAGTTAGAGCTTTGATGGTGGTTAGTGTGCAAGAGAAAGAAAAGGGCGTTTTCAGCTCCAACTAATTCCTCCCTGCCAAACACTTCTGGTGATCTTGGTAAGTTGCCAAGGCCCATCAGCAAGTAAATTTGGGGAAAATGAATCTGGGTTCATTGCCCTTGACAAATTGTCTAGTCTGTCTTCATGCACAAATGGAGGCAATGACTCTGAGAAGTGGTATGAAGGAATATAGAACAGATCATGGGAATAGGGAAGGAATAAGTTGACCCTTTATGGTGAGACTTAGAGAAAAAGATCACTGAGTCCTGAGAAAGAGGAAAGCATGAGGGGAAAAAATCAAAATAAATCTACCTTGTTTTTATTTAGTATAAGATGGGCTGAGAGAAACTTGAATAGGCTCTGTTATTCTGTCTTACTATAATAAAAATTCCTGCATGCCTGTTTTTGATCTTGATCTTGCCTACTTCAATGCAAGTGGGAACAGATGTGTCTGAGGTAAAGCAACAAAAAATAGGATAAAGAATGAAGATTGAAAGTTGATTGACTATAAAAGAAAGAACTCAGTAGGGTAAAAGTAAGTCAAGTGTGAGGCCCAGATTTAGATTACAAAATTCTAGATCAGGGATCCCCAACCTATGGTCCGCAGCCCAGTACTGGTCCGTGGCCTATACACCACTGGGCCCCAGGAATAGCTGGCAAGCCCTGCACTGCCATGCGGGCACTAGTGGCCCCATTTGCACATATGTGGGGATGCTAGCATCGCCGCCAGTGTCACGGGGGTGGAGGCCTGTTTGTGCATGTGCATGCGTGGCAGCGTGCATGCCATGGGCACCCACGCCCCATTTGCGTGCACGCTAGCGCTGCTGTTGTGCTTGCGCCCATTTGCGCATGCGTATGCAGCCCGCATGCGTGCACATTTCCCTGCTGCTCCCTTTCCTTCTGGACTGCCAAGTCAGAAAGGTTGGGGAACTCTGTTCTAGATGACTAGATGGGTAGATTCACTTATGAGCTTCTCCAATCAACTGACTGGTTCTGAGTTGCATACAACTATTCACATTTGTTGAGTTGATACATAATAGTTAAAAATTAAACCCCAATGTATATGATATAAACAACCATAGTTGGTCAGCCCCAGAGACAGGACATTGCATATCTTTGAATATCAGTTGAGTAAGAAAGAGATCAATATCTTGGACCACACCTTAAAAGGACAGCCTATTGAGATCCTTACATTAAAACAATACATTTCATATTTCAAAATATATATGCAGTTTTGGGGTTCTGACCATGTACAGTCAGAACCCAAAGGTTACATAAAATGTGGCCCTTTATCAAATCACCATGACCTGATGGATTACATCCCAGAGTTCTGAAGGAACTTGGCAGATGTTATCTCAGAACCATTGCACCATATCTTTGAAAATTTTGGGAGCATCGAGGAACTACCAGAGGATTGGAAAAGAGCTGATGTAGTTCCCATCCTCAAAAAAGGAAGAAGAAAAAAAACAGACCCAGGAAACTACAGACCCATCAGCCTAACATCAATACCTGGGAAGATACTAGAAAAAATAATCAAAAAATAGATCTGTGAACATCTAGAAACAAATAAGCTTATAACTAGTAGCCAGCACAGGTTTGTTAAAAACAGATCATGCTAAACCAATCTGATTTCATTCTTTGATAGAGTGACTAAATTAGTAGACCAGCAAAATGCTCTGAACATAGTATATTTAGATTTCAGCAAGCATTTGACAAAATAGACCACAACCTACTTCTTGGTAAATTAGAAAAATGTGGGAAAGACAGCAACACCACCAGTAACTAGCAGACAAACAGTACTCAATGAGTAGTCCTTAATGGTACTACATCTACATGGAGAGAAGTAAGCAGTGGGGTGAGGGTTCCGTTTTGGGCCCTTCAATATCTTCATAAATGATTTAGATGAGGGAATAGAAGGGGAACTCATTAAATTTGCAGATGACAAGTTCAGGATCCAAAAAGATCTTGACAGACTTGAACAATGGGCCCTATCCACCAACATGAAACTTAATGTGGAGAAAAGCAAGGTTTTACACCTAGGCAGGAAAAACCAAAAGTACAAGTACAGATTAGGTGAAACCTGGCTCAAAAACAGTAACTGTGAGAGGGACCTTGGAGTCCTAGTGGATGATAACTTAAACATGAGTCAGCAGTGTGCGGCAGCAGCCAAAAAAGCTAATACAATCCTTGGTTGTATAAACAGAGGCATAGAATCAAAAACACATGAAGTATTAGTACTGCTTTATAAAACCTTAGTAAGACCACATCTGGAATACTGAATCCAGTTTTGGTCACCATATTACAAAAAAGATTTTGAGACTTTGGAAAAAGTGCAGAGAAGAGCAACTAAGATGATTAAGGGCCTGAAGAAATAACATGAAGAATGGTTGTAAGAATTGGTATGGCCAGGCTAGAGAAAAAAAGGACTAGGAGAGACATGATAGCAGTTTTCAGGTATTTGAGGGGCTGCCACATAGAAAAGGGG
Source organism: Protobothrops mucrosquamatus (assembly GCF_001527695.2). Lineage (NCBI taxonomy): Eukaryota > Metazoa > Chordata > Lepidosauria > Squamata > Viperidae > Protobothrops > Protobothrops mucrosquamatus. The sequence goes on from NW_015387665.1 coordinate 128,445, forward strand.
GTCAATTTATTTTCCAAAGCACCAGAAAGAAACAATGGATGGAAACTACTCAAGGAGAGAAGCAACCTGGAATTAAGGAGAAACTTCCTAACAGTGAGGACAATTAACCAGTGGAACAGCTTGCCTTCAGAAGTTGTGGGTGCTTCATCACTGGAGGTTTTAAAGAAAAGACTGGATAGCCACTTATCTGAAATGGCAGGGCTTTTTTTCCTCATAGAACGCTCAGAACGGAGTTCCGGCACCTTTTTTGGATGGAACCTTGTAGGGCAGGTAAGGCGGGTTGTATGACATGTGTGAGTTCCGGCACCTTTTTTTTTTTTTTTAGAAAAAAAGCACTGAGAAATGGTATAGGGTCTCCTGCTTGAGCAGGAAGTGGGACTAGAAGACCTCCAAGGTCCCTTCCAACTCTATTCTGATTGATTGATTGATTGATTGATTGATTGAGCATCAATTTGAAGAAGAAATATATGAAGAGAAAGGGGAAGACTGCGAAATTTGTGGCTAGATAGAATTGTTAAAATTCTCAAAAACAGAGGTACAAAAAACAAAATGGAATGTATGAAGTATGAATATATTAGAAACAAGAATGATTTATAAAAATAAAAAAGATATAGAAATGGACAGTGAATGGTTTGATGTAAACTATATGTAGTTAATTTATTTTCATGACCTGACTTTAATATCCTTTGCTTTCTACTAATTCATTTTTGCACTCTTTGTAAGGTTGCTTGCACCAGAAAGTAATAGCATGATGGATGTGTATACCTGCTAAACAAAAAAAGGTGAGAGGGGGTTGGTACTTCAACAATTTAACAATATGTTAAACTGTCCTGGCTAAATGGAAAAGCAAGAAACAAATAAAATACATAGATAAAGTAGCTTAGTGACACTCCCAGAGGACTTCATGAGCTGCAGAGGATCCTAGCACATTCTCCAGGGCAAGTTCTTGCAATGCTGCTTCTCTCTGCCTTCCTGGGTCTCTGTGTCATTGTCCTTTTGTCTGAGAGTGCTTCTTGAAGTATTGTGCCTTTTTGTATGTAGTTGCCTGTTTCTAATCTCACTGCAGAATCCTAGACTTTCTAGAGACACAGCTTGAAACCATATATAAGGAATAAAAAAAATAACATTTCTCCCAACCCCCATCCTCGGCCATCCAGAAAATCTCATGTCTTTTCTCTCATAAAAAATTTATTACTAAAAATTGTAATTCACACACAGATATTGAAAAAAAATCTCAAACAAGAAATATAAAGGAAAACCTGAATTAAGGCACCTTGACTAAATTTGGTTATTTCATTTACAAGGCTTCTTGTAATATAAAACTATGCAAGAATAAGCAAATAAGATAGTTATTAAAAATGACAATTTACAAACAATCCCATGTTAATAATGATTAATAGCATAGTATTATAGATAAACATTTTCAACTGAATTCTATATTATATATTACTTCCCAACAGAAGTAATTATTCAAATAAGGTTGTTTTTATTTTTAAGGCAAATGTTTCAGAAATGTTATAGTTGTCTTCTGTACATAAACAATATAATGGAGATACATATATATATATTCTATTCAGGTTATTTAATACAATGGCTCAGAAATAAGATCCATCAAAATCAATGGAGCTTATCTGTGTTTGCATACTTTCAGAACACCTACTCTAATCAGTTATTCATAGAAAACAGATAACTTCTAAATTTATTTCTTCTAACATGTAAAATTTTATGAGATTTTATTAAACAGTACTATACCCAATTCCTAATACAAACAACATGAATTAATAAATGATTTCCCTTGTTAATTTTTAAAAAATTGTTTAAATTGTTTGAAGCTTTTTCAGTTCTCTTTCTGTGGATTCTGTCTTCTTGTGCCAGGACGGACAACCCTTGTTCTTCTCTGTACTGATCCTGTTAATCCAAAAATAAGTCAGATAAGGTTATTTTATTTATTGTTTTTAGTTAAATATTCATAAAAATATAATACATTATGATTATTATTGCTTAAAATAAAAACATGCTTATAACAAAAATAATAATTCACATAAACAGCTAGTATATGCACGAGTTCAAAAGTAGGTATTCTTCCTTCAATATCCATTAGTGAGAAAAGATTATGGGATTCAGAATTGTTAACTCTTTCTTCAGTGGTTTATTGTTTCATTCTATCATATTATATGCATAAACTAGTATAATCCAAGTTCATATTTTATGTAAATTGATTTAACAAATTTCTCTCTAAATATTTAATATTATATATATTATGTAATATGGTATATAGTGGTTCACATAAAGAATCTCGCCACCATTTTTTAATTAGAATACATTTAAACATTTTAGTTAAGCATAGTTAGAACATGTTAATGTAAGAAACCATTTCATACCTTGTGTCTTTCTAGATGATTGTACTTTTCTTACTGGGATGTCTAAAAAATGTTGAAACCAATATCCTTTATTGTAAACATTTGAAAATAATAATATAGGTTGAAAAGTTCAATTTTCTGACTCTACAGTATAAGGGGAAAAGTTCAAGCAACATTTAATCATGTAACACATCCACATCTACATTCTGTATTTGGTAACACATAGCACAACAGGGAGCTCTAGGCCAATACATAAAAAGAGAAGCTGAAATCTATTGTATACAATATTTTGCACAGAAATTTGCTACTTAAGGAACATATAACCACCCTCACCCTTAGTTAGGCACCTGGCAGTGATTATTAGTTCTCTAGATTCTGTCAACAGTGCTAAAATGTTGATGTAAAACTACTATTGAGTCAACATTTCAACAAGACAAAGATTTAAGCTTTTTATTTCATCCAGATTTAAAAGATTTACCGTAATCCATACTATGCAAAAAATAAAATGGGAAATAATGCTTTGTATCATTCCTAAATAAATTATTGTACCATACACATCAGTATAGCTATAGTACACACACACGCACACACACACACACAATAAAATAATTTCTAGAGCCTCTCATTTTGGAGTAGATGAAGACATAGGGAAGTTAAAGACATTATTTATCATTTTAACCAGCAATCTTGTCAAAAATACTGTTTTCTTTAGCTTTCACCACAACTACCTCCATATAGATAATTAATGTCATAAGGATAATATTTATAAGAATAATTCCATTTATTGTATGACTGACCTTCCAGATGAATTTTCTTTATTTCTGTTTCGATAATCTGTGGTTCTTCTTCAATTCTTTTAGTAACTTTAGTGTACTCAGATCCAGCTATGGTTAATATAAAAAGAATATTTTTGGCAAAAGAATGATCCAGGCATTACATTCTGAAATCTTAAGATGTAGATGGAGGCAGCTATGGTCAGGAAGGCATGACAAACTCCTAAACATTTTCTTAGAGGTGACCATTGAGACTTATTCTAGGACTGGTAGTTAAGCACAGAAAGCCAGTTTGCTGAAGTAGTTAAGGCACAAGGTAGATATCAAGACAGTTCTAGTCCCACCTTAGGGACGCCATCTGGGTGATTTTGGGTCTGTCAACCCTAGGAAAGAGGCAATGGCAAAATACTTCAGAAAAATCTTGCCAAGGAAACTTCAGGGATTAGTCCAGGCCAAGATTCAATGCCTCTCCCCCCCCTCCCCCTCTCTCTCACGCACAAAGAGAGTTCAGCATGGCCTGGTGCATTCATAAAATATGCAAGGAGTACACAACTTCTTCTCTCAGCTTGCAAGGTTTTAGGTTGCTATACACAAAGGATAATTTGTTTGTGTGGTATTTTGTCCTAAACAGTTTTTGGATACTATCTCAAATATCTATCATTATTGCAGCATCCAGTGTGCACATCTGGGCCAAGTGACATTTTAAATTGCTGTATGAATCCCTAATTAGAGATAAAGGCTTGATCTGCACAAAAGAGGAGTTTGAAATCTTTGACACCCAAAGCATGAATGTAGCTATTAAGAACAGAGACTGAGGTAACTTGGATTTTTATATTTTTATTTAATAGCATAATGAATCTGAATAAGCTTTACCAATCATTTTAAGCTATAACAAGCATTCCAGTACATGAAAGCAGAATTATTAGCAGGAGCATTTTAACAATGGGAGCAAGCAGTTCAGCTGTTTTAAAATCTGTCTGCTATTAGATTCATAGCCTGGTAATATACATTTTACCCAGATACAACAAGAATTCATTCACCATTTAAATGCAGAATTGTCATTAATCTGTGGAATACATGTATTTTGGTTAAAAACCAGTAACATACTGTACATACATAGTACATAATGAATCATTCTTGTCCTGTCCTGCTAGAAAGATGTGCTTACATTCTCTTGCCCTATTGAGCTTGCCCAGGTAAAGACGAGGAGGTGGAATAGAATAGAATAGAATAGAATAGAATAGGATAGGATAGGATAGGATAGGATAGGATAGGATAGGATAGGATAGGATAGGATAGGATAGGATAGGATAGGATAGGATAGAGCTGGAAGGTACCTTGGAGGTCTTCTAATCCAACCCCCTGCTCAAACAGGAGAACCTATACCAGGGGTGTCAAACTCAATTTCATTGAGGGCCGCATCAGCATTGCAGTTGGCCTTGGGGGGATGGGTGGGTGTGGCCAGGGTGGGTGCAGCCTGGATGGAGTGGGTGTAGCATACTGGATGGGCATGGCCAACTCTGCATCGTTCGCATCAAGGGTGCCTGTGGGGGCCTGGGCAGGAGTGAGACAGATCTGAGGGTCTCTGGCAGAAGGGCAAGTGCCAAGGCATAGTCCACTGGAGGAGCCTCACTGTTCCTCTCAGATCATGCGGGGGGGCTGGATAGTGGTGTGGGCAGCCCGGAGCCCTGGGCAGAAGAGGTCAAATGCCCAGCCTGGCCCTCGAGCACCCGCGGCACCAAGCCCAGCCCCACTTCCCCAAGGGGACGCCCAGCTGCACTTATCTCCTCCTCAAGGCTGCTGCTGCTGTTCTTGCTCTCCTTAGCCAGGTTGCTCATGATGGGTACGAGGGCAAAGTCAGAGGGAGGCCCATTCCCTCTCCATGGGAGTAGGTCCAGCTTTGTATCCAAAGCTTCCTTAGCAATAGGATGAGAGACCCCAGGATAGACCAGGAGGAGGGGGCAAGGGGATGGTGAAAGGGCAGCAGGGCAGGACTAAGGTAGGACTTCCCTCAGACCCTCCCTCTCCTTCTTTCCTTCTTTCCTTCCTTCCTTCCTAAGTACAGAGTGGTGAGAAAATATTTGAGATAAGGGAGGGAGAAAAACAGGCAAGAAACGCAGCTGCGGAGGTATCACCCTTTGTGAGGAATAAAGAAATGCACCATCACCTGGAAGTAGCCAGCACATGGCCCTCACCTACTTCACATATCTGGCTTGGTGGGCTCTGGGAGAGGGGATGCCATGAGCAGTGTGAGAGTCAACATTACCTGCACAATGCCGCTCAGCCTCCAGCCTGCCTGGTCTCAGCAGACAGCGGAGCACTCTCCTCACAGTGCCGAGAGATTGAGCCGGGAGGTGCGAAGCTCATCAGCTTTGCACCTTGCTGCCTGCTGAAACTGGGCAGACTGGGGGCTAGGTAGCATTGCACTTCTCAGCAGATTCGCACCACCTGGCTCAGCTCTTGGCGCTGTGAGGAGAGTGCCCCGCTGCCTGCCAAAACCCCTCCCCCGAAGCCCATCAAGATGGATAGGTGAAGTAGGCGAGGACCATTTGCTGGCCACTTCCAGGCGATGGTGCATTTCTTCATTCCTCACAAAAAGTGACACCTCCCCAGCATGCACCCAGGGGGTGGGCCCGACGTAGCAAAGGCTGGTTCCTCACTGTTTCCAGACGGCCTTGTGGAGCTAAGACTGAATGCATTTCAGCATAGATGGCCACCACAAAATTGTACATTGGCTCCCGGCCAGCCTGGGCCAGGGCCAGGGCCAAGGCAGAGGGGGCCGTTCCCTCACTGTTTCCAGAATGGCTTCGTGGGCCACATGAAACCACTTCGCGGGCCGCATCCGGCCCCCGGGCCTTGTGTTTGACATGTCTGACCTATACCATCTCTGACAGGTGATTGTCTAGTCTCTTCTTAAAAATGTCCAGTGATGGAGCGCCATGATTTCTGGAGGCAAGCTATTCCACTGGTTGATTGTCCTCACTGTCAGGAAGTTTCTACTTAATTCCAGGTTGCTTCTCTCTTTGATCAGTTTCCAACCAATGGTTCTCATCCTTCCCTCTGATGCTCTGGTGAACAATATGACTCCCTCTTCCTTGTGGCAGTCCCTCAGATACTGGAATACTGCTATCATGTCTCCCCTATTTCTTCTTTTCTTTAGCTTAGCCAAACCCAAGTCCTGCAGCCATTCTTCATACGTTTTAGTCTCCATGCCTTTGATTATCTTAGTTGCTCTTCTCTGATTTTTTTTCCAGACTCTCAACATCTTTTTTGTGATACAGTGACCAAAATTTGCTGCAGTATTCCAGGTGTGGTCTTACTAGGATTTTATAAAGCGGTACTAATACTTCAAGTGATTTTGATTCTATGCCTCTGTTTATATAACTCAGGATTGTATTAGCTTTTTGGTTGCTGCTGCACACTGCTGGCTCATGGTCAAGTGATCGTCCACTAGGACTCCAAGGTCCCTCTCACAGTTACTGTTTTTAAGCCAGGTCTTGCCTAATCTGTATTTGTGCCTTTGGTATTTCCTGCCTAAATGTAAGACTTTGTTTTTCTCCTCATTGAAACTCATTTTTTTGGATAGAACCCATTGTTCAAGTTGGTCAAGATCTTTTTGGATCCTGAGTTTGTCTTCTGGGGTGTTGGCTACTCCTGCCAGTTTGGTGTCAGCAAATTGATGAGTTCCCCCTTCTATTCTCTCATCTAAATCATTGATGAAGATGTTGAAGAGTACTGGGCTTAAGACGGAACCTTGTGGTACCCCACTGCTTACTTCTCTCCATGTGGATGTAGTGCCATTGAGGACTATTCATTGAGTATGGTTTGTTAGCCAGCTACAGATCCATCTAGTGGTGATGTTGCCTATCCCATCTTTTCCTAGTTTGCCAAGGAGTAGGTTGTGGTCTACCTTGTCAATAGAACAGAAGGGGAACTCATCAAATGTGCAGATGACACTAAACTGGCAGGAATAGCCAACACTTCAGAAGATAAACTGTAAGGACCCGCTTCAAAACCACTTCCTAAGAAAGCAGAACTCTTGGAACAGATTCATCGCAAAAGGAACCTTTATTAGGAGTAGTTGACAGCAGGCATAGAAGGCAGGATCTGGGGGTTTCCCG
>NW_015387665.1:136028-151586 GCF_001527695.2 Protobothrops mucrosquamatus
CTGGCATGTCATATGCAAAATCAAAACACTGAGATTTCAAAAGATGGATGAACACTTGTGACAACTAAGTAAATGAATTGCTGAAAGATGTCCTTATAGAATTCATTATTACATTATTTATAGAAGATTAAATTTCTGCTGTTTTCACTGAGATTTGAATGTGCTGTAAACATGCATAAAGTATAAAATGTAATTTAATGCTGCAACCTGCCAGGAATCTTGAGAGATGGAAAGTACATAAATAATTTTAATGTATAAAAATAATGTTATACATTATTTTAACTTTAGCATGAGGTTAGAAGATCAAGGGCTTCAGAAAATATTGCCCAAATTACTGATTTCCTTTTTTAAAAATTAAAAGGCAAGACAAGAAGCAATGGATGGAACTAATCAAGGAGAGAAGCAACCTAGAATTAAGGAGAAATTTCCTGACAATGAGAACAATAAAGCAGTGGAACAGCTTGCCTTCAGAAGTTGTGGGTGCTCCATCACTGGAAGTTTTTATAAAGAGACTGGAAGCCATTTGTCTGAAATGGTATAGAGTCTCCTGCTTGAGCAGGGATTGAACTAGAAGATCTCCAAGGTCCCTTCCAACTCTATTATTTTGTTCTGTTCTTCATTCTAGCTATTTGGATAATTCTAATCTACCGATTAAGTAAAGGCATTCTAAAGTAATAAAGATGAATAAAGTAATCATTATAGATTTAAAAGTTATAGATGATTTAGTTCTTTCTTGGCAAAGAATACTTTAGCTAAGGACCAGGATCTCATTTTTGGCAATATAATAGAATAAATCCTTATATGTTATGATGGCTAATATTCTCAAATGTGGAATACCAAGAAAGTTAACCATAAAATGGAAGTAAAATCCTCCTTGTATGCCTGGTTGAGATTGGGAATGAAGCAGCATGTACTGTCACAGCATCCTTTGAGAGATAGCAATACCAAACCTTTGCTATGAATTGGAAGACCATTATTCAAAAGTGGTTTCTTGGGAGTAGTCCACATGTTTTCATTCTTTGAATTGAATCATTCTTCAATACTATCAGTCACTCCTCATTTACCTGTAGTCTTTGTGTCAGCTAATAGTTTTCATGATACTGCTATATCTGGCAATAAACCTAGCTGCTACCCCAGCTATACTGAGCATTGCCTGAAGACTTTGGTTTTGTTGAATCATAGTGCCAAGCCATAGCAAAAAGATGTTTATTGCAATGAAAAATTAAAGCTCTTCTAGTTAATTAACCTATAACTTAAAAACCTGACACAACATGCTCAATATTAAGAGATACTCTTCATATGCAAAGAATTGTAATTATTAAGTTTCTAATTGTAAGTTTAAAGCATAGAATCTGTAGATGATTGAAAAGAATATTAAGCATGCCTTTGTTAACTTATGAGCAATGAATATTCATTATAATTAATAAGGGAAAAGATCTGGAATTTTCCCAATGTTTTTATAAATATTTCTTAGAGTTCCAAATGTATTAGGTTATATGGGGATGGGAATCTTCAGTGCTCACTTGAAACTGTTTAAAGACTGAACATAAACAAAAAAAAATATTTTTCCTCAGTATGGTTTTGTGGAAGAAAGCAGAATACCCAAATATCTTGCTTTCATATACAATCCTTGAAATTTGGTCCATAGATTTTTCTTTACTTGAATCAGTCTTTAAAAAGTTAAGACATCAGCTTGTCAATTCTTAAAGTTCATTAGGATGAAATTAGTTTTCTTGCACTCACTAACCTCCCTGGAGGAATCGTTTGATTTCTTCATCATCCAGTAAATGACCATCACCTTCAATGAGTTTAGTCACCTTGGTAATCTCTGACAGGACATATATTCATGGCATGAAATTGTTGTATAGGACAATATGGGAAAAATATAACTACAGTAAATTAATAAATTTATTTTATAATTATTTTATTTTTTATAAATAATTAGTATTTGACTAATTTTGCAGTAAAATTCAATTGAAAGTAATTGTGTTCTGCAAAACTTCATAGCAGACAATTTGAATATTGATATGAATGCTGAAAATCTTTATGTTATAAAGATTTCCATTGACAACATTCAGTATAGTAAGTGATGTTGAGATTGCTTTTTTAATTATTATTTATAAAATTTACATATTGTATGAATGAGGCAGGCTTTAAATTGAGTTTAGAATTCAGGTGCTGTTCTATTCGTACTGTTGAATTTTCATAAATGTAGCCATTTCAGATAACGAACAAGCTTNTATCCACTCCTCCATCAGTAGTGATTCTAGTATATTTCAGTTCAGGGCCTGAAAAAGATTCAGCAATTTCACTTGGAATTTCTATAATTTCTTTTCTGTACTCTTAATGTTATATTGTGATTATCAGGATCTTCCTTAATACTATGTGATTATAAAATTATATTATATGTGATGTGTTTGGTAACTGGCATGTCATATGTAAAATAAAAACACTGAGATTTCAAAAGATGGATGAACACTTGTGACAACTAAGTAAATGAATTGCTGAAAGATGTCCATATAGAATTCATTATTGCATTATTTATAAAAGATTAAATTTCTGCTGTCTTCACTGAGATTTGAATGTGCTGTAAACATGCATGAAGTAAAATAAAAAACAGTAAGAGGAGCACATACAAGTAAAGGAAACTTTGAGCACAAATTACATCTTTTTGTATAGAGAGCAGAGGATATATCTAGGATATTTTAGTTGGATGACTGAAGATTTCTTAAAGTTTCATTTCTTGTGCCTGAAACTATGTTGTACTGTCAGTCATCAGAGAGACTATTTTTGTTGCCAAAACTAAATACAAATGTCCCAGAATCAGAATTTACAAGAAAATTTAAAATAGTACATATTATTCACCACAGGTCAGTATGAAATTTGAATTTTTAAGAGTGAAACTACTTTAAATGAATTTTACCTTGAATAATTCTTTCTTCAGTCACCTCTTTTTCAGTCACTTCCACAGGATGTCCATCAATTATTTTTGTGTATTTTTTAATTTTAGGCTCTATAAGAAAACATTTTTAAATAAATGACAAAATCATTGCAATGCACTGGGCTGCTTTTGGACCTTTGGACAGTGGCAAAAATGTTAGAAATAGTTAATTCAAATGTTTTCACTTAAAAGAAAAGAGCATGCCATTTTTCCAAGACTATATACCTTCAATCTCAAACTAAAATTGTTGTTGTTGTGTTTTTTAAAAAAATCTGAATAAAAATATTTAGTTATTTTAAAACATATATTGAAATTTTTGCTTGTTGTCTTACAGTTTTATTGAGAGCTTTGAATAACAAAAATATCATGTTTCTTGATATTTCTGCAGTTGAAGGTCATCAAAATATTGATTGAATCATTAAGAAATTAATAGAATTGGCAAGTGTTATAGCTACATTGCATCTTAGGTTTATAGTTCAATAACCTTTTAGCATGCAGAGTGAAAAATGGTTTCTTTTATTTGCATTAATAAGAAAGAAATAAAAGTTAAAACATTTAATTTCCTGATGCAATATATATGATTAAAACATGCTAAAAGCAAATCTATAGCTGCAAGACCCAGTCTTCCCACTTGCATCTAAATTTTGGAACTGGTATTTGGAACTCTTTTCAAAATCCTTCTAGTTAGTACTGCCCAGACCACAAAATATATTCACCTCCATGAATCACTTTAGTTATTGTCTCTCCTTCCCTGACCAGCTTAAATTCTGGCTCCCCTTCAATCACTTTGGTGAACTTTGTGATGGATGGCACTGCAAAGCATTGTTAAAACATCATGAAATGTGATGAAAATGATATACATTTTAGGTAAGTTTCAAAATATCTAGGAGAAAAATACTCTTGAAAACATAATGCCTAGGAATCAACTGCAGAGCTAGTTCTAAAGCTTCTGAATTTAACAGAGTATATTCAGAACAATATAGTCATACCATAATCAGAGGATAGCATTAAACTGAGGTTTCAACTTGGGTGGCCAGATTTGAAATATGAAAAATTGTTGGCATACAGTATACTTTAACCTATATTGGTATTTATTTGTTTTGATATAATGCATATTATGTAAGCAAATATCATAGATGTTTGCATGAATGGGCAGATTGACAAATTTGCAGCTATTTGATATAACCATAGCAAATCATAAATCTCATTTGCCATTTTGAACTTTGATATTGTTTATTTGTTTGTCATTTTTTATAAGCTGCCTCAAATGTTCAAGCAACTTTTTAAACAATAAATCAAGCAGAATAATGAACAACAACAACAAAACAATATATTATTATTTTAGGAAAGGAAGTTGCCCCCATTTTGGTTTCTGTTGCTTTTTGGGTAAGCAAAGCTCAGATAATGGGGTGATATTACTACTAAGCACACAATCTCTTCTTTCTCCAATCACAAATTGAGTATAGGAATTCTGCTGAAAAATATAGATTGATTCTTCCTCCTTGACTATGTGGTTTTTCTGCAGTTCTAAGTAAATTTATAGATTTTGTAAAAGTTTTCATTAAAACATAATTGATTATAGGAACAAACTGTTACTGAAAGATATTACAGTATTACATGCTATTTCCAGTAGGGATACTTGGCGAGGTTGCTCTTTGTTCTCTTTCACACAGCTCACCTTCAATCTCCTTTCGAATTGTGGAACCGCCAACTATCTTTGTAATTTTTTTAATATCTGTGGGAAGAAATAGTTTGATCACTTGTGATTTTTGTCTTTTAAACAAACACAGTTATCTAACTAATTCTGCTAGGATTTTATCTTCCTTTATCCATGGTAGTTATAAAATCTCTTGAATCTTTCCATACAAATATGTTTAAAATACATGGCATATTGAAAACATATAGAATATGAGAAGAAAAAATATATCAGAGTTTTGTTTGAAATTTTCATTATGCCCTTTCTCACCTTAAAGTTTAGGAAAAAAATAAAATATTTCTTTTCCACATGTGATCAGAATATGGCCAACACATTTCCACAGCTGACTTGAGGTTTGCACATCTAGTCACCTTCTCTGGTAGACATTCTCCCTAACTTAGCTTTGACAACTTTTATCGGTCTCCAGCCTTCCCTTTTTAGAAAAAGTGGATGAGAAGATGACAATGGCTCAGATCAGAAGAAATGGATTATCTGGATTTCTGCCAGTCAAGATTTAGACCCATCCATATATCTTCATTAGGACATTGATGAGGAAGCATGCCTCTCTTGGACCTACCAGGCAGCTGGCAACCATGGCATCCTGTAAATTGCTTAGAAGAGCTGGAGGTTTGAGGCTCTATCCTTCTGCTTCTCTGAATGAGGAATTCCAGTCTGCAATATTTTTATTTATTGGCCACCTAATTCACTCATGGTGATTCAATTATGGGGGGCAGGGGAATACTGAAAGCCATGGTTGCTCCAATGCAGGATACCACAAGACTCAATGCTCTTCCCCATGTTATTTAGCATCTATATGAAGCCACTGGAATAATTCTGGCAGATTAGGATGAAATGTCATCAATATATGGATAATATTCAATTATGCATTGCTACTTCAGGCCTGTTTATTGTAGAAGTTAAGGCATCAGGCTAGAAACCAGGAGACCATGAGATATAATCCCACCCTAGGCATGAAACCATGAAACCACATACTTCAATGAGTATATGGAAACTATTAGATCTAGATGAGTTAAAAAAAAAACCTACAATGAATCCCTCAAAGACCAAGTCCTTTTTTGTCAATAAACTTCCAGGAACTTCAGGAACTCTAGATAGATTGCACTTCCTATGAAGGAATTGGTTCATGATTGAGGGATCTTCCTGGATTCATATCAAATGCTTAAAGCAGTAAGTTTAGGCTATGGCTGGGTCCTGGGTCATCTTCAGTTGATGTGCCCATTACCAGGGCTTTTTTTTGTCATAGAACGCCCAGAACGGAAATCCAGCACCTTTTTTGGATGGAACCTTGTAGAGTAGGCAAGGAGGGTTGTATGACAGGTGTGAGTTCCGGCACCTTTTTTTTTTTTTTTTTTACAAAAAAAGCACTGCCCATTACAATGCATATATATTTAGATATTTGGGGAAAGAATGATATACAAACCAAGCAGTTGTGCGGCAGCAGCCAAAAAAGCTAATACAGTCCTTGGTTGTATAAAAAGAGGCATAGAATCAAAATCACATGAAGTATTAGTACTGCTTTATAAAGCCTTAGTAAGGCCACATCTGGAATATTGCATCCAATTTTGGTCACCACATTACAAAAAAGATGTTGAGACTTTGGAATAAGTGCAAAGAAGATCAACTAAGATGATTAAAGGCCTGGCTCTTGGCTCTTATAAGATGGGTTTGATTAAGAGAATTATTTTACATAGGGTGTAAAGAAAACAACTTTCCAGTTGTCAAAGACTGAAAGAGATATGTGCTTATTTATATTATTTATATTGTGCATATACAAAGATGGAGAAGTATGTTTGTGAATGGACTAATTTTAATAACTTTTAAGGTTTTGTACCTTTTTAAAGTTTAGTTTAATTTTAATTTGAAATATTTTATTGTATTACCATTGCTTATTTTTATTTTTGTTAATTTCATCATAATTTATAATTTTAAGAAAGTTATAATCGTACTTAAACCAGGATCCCTTGACAATAGTAGTTTGTGCTTTGACTATCATTCAGCTGGATTCAAAACACATTCAACATGGGACTTTTTTAAGATGACCAGAAGGTGTAGCATATGGCAGTTAGCTTACTGACAATTCCTTCATAGCCATGTAATATCACTACAAAGGTCACAGTATTGGTTATTAGTAGGCTTTCAGGCCCAATTCAAATTCTCTCAAGTCCCACCTTTCCTAGATTGAATCTGCCATTCTAATAATAACATAACAAGAATGTCTGCTTAGAGATGTGCCTTCTCTGCTGTGGTCTCTATACTTTGGATCCCTTTGCTTTGGAAGGTTCACACCGCTTTCTCCCTTCTGGCATTTCATAAAGTTATTAAAACAACACTATTATATCTTAGTTTTAAGGTGGGTTAAATGTTTCTAGCCACCATCTGAGGGATTTTAGTTAATTATATGTCTTTCTTTTCAGTTTGCATTTTTACTTTGTCATGTCTATGGTTTGGAGAAGATTATAAAAACTGTTGAATAAATAAAATCTTGGTATATAAAGTAGATGACTGTTGTTGAATCATCAGCAATGGTATTGTAAGCAATAATAAAAAACCCTCCAATATTAATCATATCCTGGGGTAAATTCAGATTACTAGTCTGGCAACCAATGATGCATTGGCTGCACAAAGGAGTAATGTCTACTATTTTCTGTGCTTATTTCAGCTGTATTCCAAATGTGGTCTTACCAGTGCAGTATAAACTGGTACTAGCACTTTGCATGATCTTGATACAACCCCTCTGTTCCCAACTCACTAACTTGATCAATGTTAAGAACCTTATAACAAAGTCTGCAAATAAATAATCTGTTTTATTAAGATATTATGATTCAAGTCAAATTATCAAAAGATCTCATTTTGAAAACACTCTTTTGGAGCTAAAAGCATTCCAATGAGATACAACCAGCATTCTATATTATAAAACAAGATTTGTTTCATCCCGTGATAGCCATCTAGGAGTGTAAAATGCACTTGTGAATCTTCACTGGCTTCATTGTAATTAATTTGAGTTTGTCTTGAGATTATCATCAATCTTTTTTTTAATTTTGATGTATTCAAAACTGAGGGAATTGGGCCCAGACATGCCATCATCATCACCTCCCCATCATCCTTCCTTACCACTTCCTTTTCCAAATGGCTAGAAATAAAGTCAGGATAGTTTGCAGCAAATACAAGATCACTGTGATGTTGCCATGTACAGCATATCATGACTAGAAACAGGATGTTTGAATGCCTCAAACATTCCAAATCCATAAATCTTCAAGCTGCCAAGGCTGAGAAACACTGTCCTTATCTAAACCGCCAAATGATTTTTCATGCCTGTAAATATTTGCAACCGAACATTTTAGCCTTTAAACTACTTACTGTAAAATGTTAGTGGAATTTCTTTAAATGTGCTACCACGGATAAACTGTGAAAAAAATTTTTTTAAGGTTCAGTCAAATCATCTGTATTATAAGAAACAAAAAAATAAATAAAATAAATAATAAATAAAAACAGTGCAGTTACAATGCATTAAGTGGGCCAATTCTATTACACAAAAAGATTAATGAAAATCTGAAAATAAACAAAGTAGAGAAATCATGCAGAGAATGGCTTCTGGGAGTTTTTCAAAGTCCTTAATAGTAGCTCTATTCTGGATCATGCATTCAGAGACTTAAGGAATTGAGCAGTCAGCAAGATTCTCAGTTACTGTATGATTATCTCTACCATAGGGATGCATAGCTCCCAGCTAGTTCATTTCTGAACTCTACTTTTCTTTTAATAGCTTTCAGTAAGAGATGGTTGGTTGGTTGGATAGACACTGGATTACTGAAATTTAGCAGAAAACAAAAATCAACTCACTGCCAACTGGCTGTAGAATGGCATAGAATGAAGAAGAAGGCATATGTCCTTCTGCATACAAACTCTTTCAAGACAGCTTTCTTCTTCTACATAGCATTTTGATCTCCCAGGCGACTGATATTTTTGTGTAAGAAAAGAACAAAACTAATAACCCAATATCCTGGCTGAGTTGTTACTGGCAATTCTTCCTTCTCAATAGAAAGAAGGGCGGGAGGGGGAGAAGCAAGCAAGCAAGCAATGTCTTAAGACATGGGTGTCAAACTCGCCAGTCCTGTGACGTGTCGTGACGTATCGCAACTCTTTTTGTATTGCCGGCAATGGGGTAGGCGCGGCTTCAGTATGATGAAACCGGCCTGCGGGCTGGCAGTTTGACACCCCTGTCTTAAGAGAAGACTCACTCAGCTTCAAGGTATAAACTCAAGATCGCAATCATTAGCACCTACTTTCAAAGCATAATATGCTTGCAATGACTTGCTTCTGTGGAGGTCTTATTGCTTACAAAATTGCACTGCAATCCACAAGGAAGAAGTAGAAATAATTCTGAATATTAACAAAGAGAAAGGACCTCTTTTTTGACAGGGAATTATTTAAAATACTTTGTCAACACATACACCCAATCAGTACTCATAAATATATATATTTGTATTAATTGTGAGATTTATGAGGGTGGAGGTTTGTTCTCCAAGCTTGTGGGTTAGTTTCAAAATATTTTATTATCAGGTTAGGTAACATCTTCCATGGAATTTCCCCTAAATTCCACTGAAGACATTGCCTAGCCTGGTAACAAAACGTTCAGAAACCAACCCACAAGCTCGGAGAATGAACCTCCACCCTCATCCTACACCCGAGCTACCATTATTTGCCACCATCGATGAGATTTATCTCTAAGCAAACATGCCTAAGATTAATCATGGAATGGGAAGTAAATGCCAACTGTTGTGTCCTGAGCCTGCAAAAGCAGGCTCGGGACGTTGCAAGAGTCCCGGGCATTTGCAAAAGCTGCCCGGGACCAGACTGAGTGGCGCCGGCCTTGTGCACATGCGCAAGGTGGGAAAAGACCGCCTCATGATTGGTTGAACTTGCCCGGGGATCAGAAGGTATAAATAGAGGCCTGCGTGCCTCTGCTCGGGTTGTTCGTAGAATGGAAGCAGAGAATAAAGACTTGTTAGAAATGCTTCGTCTCAAGCGCCATTATTCTCCGGACTTAACACTGGCGACGAGGATGGGATCCAGTCTACACAGCTAGGAAAGCTTGAAGACTCACCCAAAGAAGTCCGGAAGAGAAAACGGCGTGGAAGTCAGCGTTATCCTGCCAGTACAAAATCGCTGGAGGGTGCGTGNTTACTGACCACAAGCCTTTGCTGGGGTTATTCACTACATCCAAACAAACACCTCACATCCTGTCCCCTCGTATGCTGCGTTGGTCCATCTTCCTGTCAGCTTATGATTATTTACTGGTCCACAAGCCTGGCAAGGATATGGGTCATGCAGATGCATTGAGTAGGCTGCCATTGCCTACTGTGGAGCCTGATCCCGCTCCAGCTGTACACATATTGTCCATTCAGGAATTGCCTGAGTGTCCCCTCAATGCTAGGGATGTGGCTGCTGAAACTGCCACTGACCACACGCTCAAACGCGTGCTGTCATGGGTCCTGTCAGGTTGGCCTGATAGGTGCCCTGCGGAGGATTTTCAACGTTTTTGGGTCAAGAGGCATGAGTTGTCCACTTTCAACGGCTGCCTCCTTTGGGGATCGAGAGTTGTGATTCCGGCCTCTTTGAGGACTAGAATCTTGATTTCATTACATGAAGGCCACCCCGGAATCGTCAGGATGAAAGCGCTTGCACGCAGCCATCTGTGGTGGCCTGGCATTGATCGGGCCATCGAGGCCCAGGTACATGGGTGTCATGCATGTCAGCAGTCCAGGCCTGAAATGCCCCAGGCCCCTGTGCACAGGTGGGAGGAAACACACACTCCATGGTCTAGGATACATGTAGATTACGCTGGGCCCTTTCAGGGACAATTCTTCCTGGTTGTTGTTGATAGCCATTCCAAATGGCTGGAGGTCGTGCCTGTGTCTTTTACCACAGCCGCCAAAACCATTCAAGTGTTGAGAAACATTTTTGCTGCACACGGGCTGCCAGATGTTCTGGTGTCAGATAATGGTCCTCAATTTACTTCTACTGAGTTTCAGGGATTTCTACAGGCCAACATGATCCGCCACGCTGCTTCAGCTCCCTTCCATCCTTCCACCAACGGTCTGGCTGAACGGATGGTCCGCGTCGCCAAGGACGCCCTCAAGAAGCTGACTTACGGCAATTGGCATCACAGGTTGGCTGACTTTCTTCTGGCACATCGTACTACTCCGTGCACTGCCACGGGTAAGTGCCAGGCCAAACTCCGTTGGGGTCATCGGCTCGTGACTAAATTGGACAGGCTGCATCCGGAGCGTGTAGCATCTCAGGTGTCCCAGCCACACCCACCATGGGTCCTGCGTGAAGGCGATCCTGTCTGGGCCAGGAACTACGGGCCTGGACACCTCTGGGTCCCGGCGGTGGTCTGCAAGGTCTCGAGGCCACTGTCCTACGAGGTGTCACTGGAAGACGGCCGTGTTCTTCGCCGCCACATTGATCAATTACGTGTGAGGCGGGACTCGCCTGGGGTTCCTCCTCAGTCTCCTCTGGGGGGGAGGAGGAATGGGAAATGCATTCTGAGAATCAGAATCTGCTGCCAACAATGGTTGTGGGGAATGACACAGGCTCTCAACACCCAGGTTCCACTGGAGATTCAGGTAGCAATTCATGGGGACGGGGGTACACAGACACCCCCCCACACACTCCAGCCTGGGAGTCCCACCGGAGGGATACTAACTATCCACACCTCACAAACAATACTCAAGACACGGAGAATCACTGGGAGCATACTCACAACTCACAACATGCAAGAGAGCAGGCAAAACAGAGGGGAAACACATCCTTTGCTGAAATGGCTCATAGAAGGATGTCCCCACGCTTAAGGGCTAACAGGGAGGCATCCCTAAACCTTAACACTACAGGAAGGAGCCAGGAAAACCACACTCCGTCAGGGAACACGGAGATGAGTTCAGAGGGGTTGGAAAACTCCATTGGTGGTAGGTCAACCGGGTATAGTGATCAACAGAGTTCTGACTTCTCAAGCCTAAGAGACGGGCAGGAAAGTCAAACTGAAGTCACACAACAACCACAAGGAAATTCACCTAGTGTGGGNGTCCCGGGCATTTGCAAAAGCTGCCCGGGACCAGACTGAGTGGCGCCGGCCTTGTGCGCATGCGCAAGGCGGGAAAAGACCGCCTCATGATTGGTTGAACTTGCCCGGGGATCAGAAGGTATAAATAGAGGCCTGCGTGCCTCTGCTCGGGTTGTTCGTAGAATGGAAGCAGAGAATAAAGACTTGTTAGAAATGCTTCATCTCAAGCGCCATTATTCTCCGGACTTAACACCAACCATATTCATTTTATTGTGAAAATGTAAATAATATAGATGTACAGAATCAACTTTGAGAGAAAATCTCCTTAAAACTGGTGCTTTTTCATATCAAAGATTTTAAATATTATGAAAGAAGAGAAGGGGGGAAGTTTCCTTTTTTTTTCTTTTGACAAGAAAGACCTTTGACAAGGTCCTATGGGAAAAAAAAACACATCATGACTAACTGTCCGTTGAAGCATTAGACGGACATGGATAAAATGGAACGGAATTCTCTGCATCCTAACCATACCCCCACTTTTTCTAAAAAGTTCTTTTTCCCAGGTGATGCTGAATGGGAATGGAAAGGAATCCAGGGTTTCCATCAATCATTGCCCTCAAATTTCTTGACATTAAATCTCTAAGGGCAGCTGTAGCTCCCAACTGCATTACTGAGGTACAACAAAATTTAGCTCTCTGAGAAGCATAGTTTATGTTGACACACTTTTCAATCACAGGAAAAGTGCTCATTAACACAGCCATGAGGAAGAGTAATTATCTATGTCAGACTTGTCTGAAAGGTGCTTTTTCAAGAGGCAACTGGACTTTCTTGTTTTTGTTTGAAGACGTTTCACTTCTCATCCAAGAAGCTTCTTCAGCTCTGACTGGATGGTGGGGAAAGGAAGGATTTATATTTCTTGCAGACAGCTGGTCATTTGCATTCTAGATGGCCTCTTTGGCCCCTTTTGAAGACAACAAAGTCCATATTTTGGACAGAGAGGAGCGCTGGTTTAAAAAGGGTCAAAGAGGCCAAGAATAGAATAGAATAGAATAGAATAGAATAGAATAGAATAGAATAGAATAGAATAGAATAGAATAGAATAGAACCTTGGAAGTCTTCTAGTCCAGCCCTCTGCTCAAGCAGGAGAACCTATACCATTTCAGACAAGTGACTGTCTATGTCAAAATTAAACAGCCCTTTCTCAACAGATGGGGAGAGATACAACATCATCTATCTCTTGTCTACAACACAGTCCTTTCAGCAGTTCCAAGAATGCTCCACACTCATTTGCACTACTCAGATGACCCTGAGGATACAGATAAACCTCCAAGTGGCCTCAATGACTCTTTAAAAGAATGCAAATGACCAGCTGTCTGAAAGAAATATAAATCCTTCCTTTCCCCACCATCCAATTAGAGCTGAAGAAGCTTCTTGAATGAGAAGCAAAACATTTTCAGACAAAAACAAGAAAATCCAGTTGCCTCATGAAAAAGTACCTTTGGGACAACCATGACCTGGATCACTGAGAATCTCCATAGAAATATGTCCACCTTGATGGAACTGATGGCCATAAAAATGTTTGCAAAGTAATATTTTGTGGCAGAAAAACTATACACATATTCCATGGATGATAACTGATTTCCACATCTTATTTAAGACTGAATTCCCCTTAACTTTTAGTGAATATGCTCTAAATGTTGCTAAAATATTTCACCTCTAGACAAGATGTGTGGCATATACATTTAATAATCATAATAAATGAAAGGAAGAGGTAATATAGTAGGAAAATAGAGATAATAAACATGATCTGTATTCTTTCTACCTCAAAGCACAACCAAATAATCATACCTTGATCTGAATGTACTTAATCAATTTTCTGAGAATTGCAAGAAGCTGATCATTTCCAACTGGCATATCTAAAACAAAATATATTTATTAAGTTAAATAACCATAAAGCAATTGTTAAAAAATAAAAGCTAGTTTGGAATCCCAAAACATCTGGGAAACAGGCATGTCTTATGAGTCATTTTTCTGAGGATGGGAGGATGATAGAAAAGTAAACTTTCTTCATTTCCACTATTATCAATTGATACAGTTATGTGTTCTGTTCTGTCATATTTATTAAAATAAGTACTTGGAAGACACATCTGGACAACGTGGTGCAATGAGCCCTTAGGTCCACAAATGTCATCATTTTTATATATATATATATAAGTAGAGGACTATTAGTCCCTGCAGCCTTAAATCTTTTTGAGGTTAAAACATTGACACAATTCTCTACAGGGCACAAAGAAGAATTTTTTTAACTAAAGTCATTGCAAACCATACAAACAAAATTCCTGTAATCAATTTTAGCTGCACCCAGCAGGATAGTTGAGAATTCAGCCAGGAATTCTTCAAATTCAAGTCAGAGCCTGGAAGATGATAACTTTCTGACTGAAAATGCCATTCTTCCTGGTGGCTTTGACCCCTCAATCCTCCCTGGAAGCAGGCAATAGAGCACAAACTGGTCTTATATGGGCTTTCCCCATTTTTCTTAATCTCACTAGGCTATGATCAAGTCAAGTAATTGGTATTCAACAGAATAGGAGATATGGAGTTCCAATCTGAAGTTAATAGGATACCCCTCCACAGCAAAAATTGGATTAGATGTGGTATATGAGAACCAGCAAGATACCTGAAAGATATAACCTTTCCTAAAAGCAGAATAGCATTTTTTAGAGCTAGATTTAGCAATAGCAATAGCACTTAGATTTATATACGGCTTCAGGGTGCTTTACAGCATTCTCTAAGTGGTTTACAATGTCAGCATATTGCCCCCAACAATCTGGGTCTTCATTTTACCGATCTTGGAAGGATGGAAGGCTTTGAGCCTCATCAGGATTGAACTCCTGGCAGAGGGCAGAGTTAGCCTGCAATTCTGCATTCTGCCATCATGGCTCCATGGCTGAGAGGAAGACTTAATATCTTCCCCTCAGTACTCCTGCAAGGCAGGTAAAATAACCCCCCCCCTAGCAGAGCAAACGTATACATGTGGCAATAAGAAAATTGAAAACACCCCATGTCTTATTATACTGCAAATACTAAAGGAGAATATTTTAGCTCAGAGTTGAAGTGAAGGGTCCTTGGTGCTTTCTGAACTTGATAGTTTTCTTGTAGATGTTTTATTACCCAAAGTAGGTAACATCATCAGTAGTAATAAGGAATGGGGTTTGCTCTCAGTTTATATTCTAGTGGTTTGCCCTGTCAGTGTTGATGGGAGTGGTCTTGGAGGTTCTTTGGTTCAGCTGTTTACTGTACCCCTGCTTACTGTTGGCTTGTTTGTCAGTTTCTTGAGTGGGCTATTGTTTATTTGATTATTGGTCTGATGTTAATCTTGGAATTAATCTATGCTCATCTGGTTGCTTATTGCTGGTTGAGAGATGCTTAGGTCTTGACTTCCGACTGTGACGTCATCGTGGAGCGGGTGAAGGAATAGATCTCTGTTCCTAAATCCCGGGAAATCTTCGCTAAGAGCCCAGAAAGGGCTTTGCCGATCCCGGAGAGATTGGTAAACTAAAGAGGAAGCTTCAGAGAAGCCGGGTGGAACGCAAACACCCGAGCAAACCGGAGCTGCACTCTTAAAATTGGCGGAGAAGAAGCCAGTCTTTAAGGCCGGCCTGGAGCGATGGCGGCAGTCTGAGAGGGAAGCGAAAAGTGGAACTGACAGCTTCGTACGGGAGACGAGGAAAACCCCTGAAGGAGGTGAGGAACATTTGGCTGAGAGAAGGCGCAGAAAAGCAGAGCAATAAGGAGAGAGACATAGCGGCAACTGAATTGGAATAGCGCGGAGAAGGGAGCGAT
>NW_015387665.1:152925-154329 GCF_001527695.2 Protobothrops mucrosquamatus
TAGGCAAAAAAATAGTTACAAATCCCACACCTACAATGGCCTCTCCTACAGGTCAAAGAATGATAGGGACCATGTTGGGGAAAGAAAAAGAAAAGGCAGAACTGGCAATGACCCCACAGAGCATACAGATAACACTACAAATGATTCAAGAAACAATGATGATGACCCAAGAGGCAATAGCAAATAATCATGAAGAAACAAAAGTACATCATATAGAAATCAAGAATGACATTGGAGAAATGAGAGATGAAATTAAAAACATGAATGATAAGATAGGCAATATACAACAAACAATGATGGAAAATGAACAAAGAATCCAAAAAGTTGAAACAAAAATGGAGCAAGTTGATAACAAGATAGAAAAGATGGTACAGGAATCTGAGCAGACAAATAGGGAGTTGACAGAAATGATTGCATTTTTGGAAATGGATAAAGCTGCGTTCTTTCTAAGATTCCAAAACATTGTAGAGGAAAAGGAAGAAGATTTGGGAGAGAAGATGGCGGAGGTGTTGACGGAGATATTAGGAAAGGACAAACAGGAAATAAGGAGAGACATAGACGAAACATATAGAGTATATACAAACTATGCACGAAGGCATAGATTAGTAAGAGAGGTACATATAAGATTCACTAGAAGATCAATAAGGGACGAAATATATAAAAAAACAAGAGAGGAATCAATAATATATAAGGGTAAAGAAATAATTGTATTAAAACAAATACCACGTAGAATACGAAACCAGAGACGAGAATACCAATTTCTAACGACTCAATTAACTAAATATAAGGTTATGTTTCGATGGTTAATACCTGAAGGTATATTTCTAACTTGGCAGGAAAAAAAATATAAGATTGACACACTTGAGAAAGTGCAAGATTTCTATGAACGTTACTTTACGCAGGAAGAAGAACAAGAAAGTAGGGAAGAGACGGAGAGTAAAAGTCAGGATGAGGATTTACTAGAGGAAGTTGAACGAGAAAGACCAATACAAAAGATACAAGAAAGAAAAAGGTTAGAAAGAGAAGGAGTAAAAGGAAGGGTAATAGAGACAAGAAGCATAAAAAAAACAGATCAAGTAAAAAACGGGAGACGCAATTAAGCTCATCTCTGTAAATATTAATGGTTTAAATATACCAAGAAAAAGAGCACAAACATTTAACAAATTAAGGAAATTGGATGTCTCCAAGAAGTTCATATAAAAAAAGATTATAGAAAAATACTAGAGAACACAAAATTAGGAATACTATACACAACATTAGCACAAAACAAGAAAGGAGGAATTGCTATATACGTCAAAGAAAAAATAAAATCAAAATTAATATATTCAGATGAAGAGGGGAGAATTTTAATGTTGGAAATAGAATTAGAGCAAAAACAAATCTTATTAACAGCAGTATATGCAC
>NW_015387665.1:157471-189565 GCF_001527695.2 Protobothrops mucrosquamatus
AATGTATGAAGGAAGAAAAATGCAAATAAGAAATAATGGGGCAATAAGGATAAATACTTTAAAAAAGAATAAGGGGGAAAATGTAAAAAATAGAAGAATACTGTCACGAAGTTGATGTTAAAATATATATTGTGTATATATGTGTATTATGTTTTGTTTTGTTTTGTTTGTCGGTTTAAATAATAAAAAATATTAAAAATTAAAAAAAAAAAAGAGAGAGATGCTTAGGTCTTTTTGTTCACTTTTTGGCTTGTTGATTGTCTCTTTTGCATAATCTATAGATATTGTTTATATCTATGTGTCTATTGACACTAATTTGTCAGAGTGCCAAGTTTTTAGAAATTCCCTAGCATTTTTGGATTTGGCTTGGTCTAGGATAGTCACAGTTTCCCATCTGAAACTGTGGTTAAGTTTGTCCATATGTTGTGAACTTAAAGAATTTTCATCATGTCTTCTGACTGCTAGTTGCTGTCCATGGGATTTTTATTTTTTATTTACTACTAGTGTCCATACTGAAAGTGAATTATTAGATAGGAATAGTGGAAGCAGCCCAGTGGGAAAGAAGAAGCCTTAAGCAATACGTCCCAATTAATTTCCAGGCTCTAAATTCAATTTAAGGCATCTCTTACTCAAGTATGAATACTACTTTTGGGGATATTCCATGGTGTATCAAGTAGAAATTTATAATTTTTACTGTCTCTAAAGCATTCTTCTTTATATGCAACCTGTGTTGCATAAAGTATTTGAGCTATGTTAACCTGGCCATCATCGCTTTCTTTCAAGCTTGCTGCCGGCTGCCATGGAAATGGGGGGAGGGAGCAATGAGCATTTGGGAGGAAAAGTGTGCAGGTGATGGGAGAGAGGAATTGCTGAGAAGCGATAAGGAGGATTGGACTCATAGAAGGCAGAGAGGCCAAAGGGGGCTATCTCACATTCCTGTCCTGGGAATGGTATGCACAGAGGCAACACATAGCACCAGGACTGGAGACATTCCCAAAACATCTTACTAGATGATGATTGGACTCTGCCTGACTATTGGGGGGTGGGCACTGGGGTGACTTTCAGTCTGTAATTTTCATGCTTGCTTGCTTCAGACCTTGCCTGACTTTCGCTGCATTTAGATCTTTCCTAGTAAAAGTACCTTTTCTCTAAATTCATGGAGTCAAGGGTTTTCTTATCTGGGAATTGATTGGGGCAGTCCTGACATTAGGCAAGGTCTGCTTTAACGGTCGACCCAGAGACCACAATCTGCCATGGAAACCAAGCATCTAAATGTCCAGCCACGAAAGTGAACTGGAAGAGACTGGGGGCCTGGGGTAGGAGGGTCCCTTCCCAAACCATGTCGAGCCTAAGATGAGGCAAATTGGCTGGAGGAGCTGGATATCGATGAAGATCCTGTTAAGCCCAGGTGGTCGCTGAGTGTGGGGTGGAAAGAGGAGCTGGAAGAATGACTCTCAGAAGTGATGTTTACTTGATGAAGCAGATGCTCCATAAGGTGGGAGTGGCACAAAAGGGACAGAAGCAAGGTCCTCCCCTCCTAATTTGGACCCGGAAGATGTCATGTTGAACCATGCCTTATATTCACTGCAAGAAGCAATCGAGAAACAGAGAGCCTGGGAGACTCTCGCCCAAATGACAGTGCCCGCTCCCCGAGCCGCTACAAGCCAAACTACAGGCAGAGTTGCCACACCAGTGGCTGCAGCTGCAACAGCACCTGCCCCACCTGGACTGGCCCTGCTCTAGCATTGCCACCACTAGCAATGGTTGCTGAGTGAGCTCCTTCATCTCCACCTCAAAGATGCTGGCCCCTGAAAACTCCAGTGCTGAGACTGAAGTACAAGGGGGACGCCATGTAACTGGGGGTTTTCCTGGTGCAAGTTTGGAATTACATGCAGGAGTATGGGGCAATGGGGCCAAGGGAACTGCAGAAATATGACCATTTCATGGCAGTTCTCCACGAGTGGTTTGAGGATCCACTAGTGGAGTGCAAAGCTCAGACCTGGATGAAGGTCGGCAGTTAGTGGCCACCTACATCCAGGAGTTCCAAGA
This sequence comes from Protobothrops mucrosquamatus, assembly GCF_001527695.2. NCBI lineage: Eukaryota > Metazoa > Chordata > Lepidosauria > Squamata > Viperidae > Protobothrops > Protobothrops mucrosquamatus. Next base: position 159,521 of record NW_015387665.1, read on the forward strand.
ACTGGCATGTCAGTTATCCACCTGACCCAAAGACATCCTGATCAATTGCTTCAAAGATGGCCTCAATGAGGCCACCACACCTAGTAGTGTTCTCTTCAGTACTCCCAACGAAAGGCCAACATCCATTGTGAAAAAAGAATTCTAGAAATAAACCACTGACTAAAGGGTTGGTGTCACCAAGAAAACTTTGGTTTCCTGGATCATGGACTGCATTTCCTATGCGAAAAACTGTTGGCAAGGGATGGGCTGCACCTCACAAAAACATGGAAAAATGTACTCAGAAAAAGACTGGCCCAACATCAGGAGAGCTTTAAACTAAAATTTAAACTAAAATTTTAGGGTGACCAATCTTCAGAATCTCTAGAACCCAAAAACAATCATAAATCCCAAGAAAACAAATCAAACAATGAGGTAGGCAGTGATGAAAAAAAAGAAAAACTCAAACATCAATCAGGAGATGCAGGAAGCATATCCATGGACAGGCATAAAAGTCTTAAATGCTTATATACAAATGCTCAAAGTTTGGGGAACAAACAGGGCGAACTAAAAGCAATAGTACACGAGGGAGGGTATGACATAGTTGGCATCACAGAAACCTGGTGGGACAAAACCCATGAATGGAATGGACTGATGGATGGATACAAATTGTTCAAAAGAAACAGGTCTACAAAAAAAGGAGGGGGAGATGTCCTATATGTAAGAGAACACTACATATCTACCGAAATGCACATCATCCAAGATAAAATCTCTCCAGAATGTATATGGGTCAATATAAAAAAGAAAAAAAGTGACATCGCCATAGGTGTATATTACAGGCCACCTAACCAATCAGAAGAAATAGATGAATTCTTTGCCAACCAGTTAACAAATGTATGTAGGAAATATACCACAGTAGTAATGAGAGACTTCAACTATCCAGATATAAACTGGGAGATAAACTCTGCAATGAGTGGGAGATCAAACAGATTCCTAACCAATCTAGCCAACAACCTTGTCATCCAAAAGGTAGAGGAGGGAACTAGATGCAAAGCTATACTGGACTTAATGTTTAATAGAGAAGAAGTGATAGAGGGAGTTGAAGTTGCCGAAACCTTGGGTGAAAGTGACCATGTCATACTGGAATTTAATATAATGCAAACAATAACAATAGAAAACAATCCGGCCAGTGTCTTAAACTTCAAAAGAGCTGACTTTAACAAACTCAGAGAGAACCTAGGAAAGATCCTATGGATGAAAATCCTAAAGGGGAAAACAACTCAAGAAGCATGGGAAACTCTGAAAAATGCTATTATAACAGTCCAGACCAGCATAATACCACTGAAAAAGAAAAACAAGAAATTCAAGAAAAAAACCAGCATGGCTGCACAAAGATCTCTCTGACAAACTGAAAGACAAAAAGGACAAATACAAAACATGGAAAGAGGGGTACATAACTAAGGCCGATTATCAGCAGACAGCCAGAACGTGCAAAGATGAAGTCAGGAAAGCAAAGGCTCAGAATGAACAAAGACTTGCAACAGAAATCAAGGATAATAAAAAAAATCTTCCAACATATGAACAAGAAAAAAGTCAAGGAAACTGTAAGCCCACTAAAGAGAGAAGATGGTAAGGAAATAACAGGCAACAGGAAGAAAGCAGAGCTGCTTAACTCATTCTTTGCATCAGTCTTCACACAAAAAGAAACTATAGCCCAACATACCCCAAAAACCACTGCAATAGACAAACTAGAAACAAAAATTAAAATAAGCAAGAAAATGGTAAGAGAACACCTATCCAACCTTGACGAATATAAATCGCTGGGACCTAACAGATTACATCTCAAGAGTTCTGAAGGAGCTGGCAGATGTTATCTCAGAACCATTGCACCATATCTTTCACAAATCCTGGAGCACCGGAGAAATACCTGAGGATTGGAAAAGGGCTGATGTGGTTCCCATTTTCAAGAAAGGAAAAAAAACGGACCCAGGAAACAACAGACCAATCACTTTAACATCAATACCTGGGAAGATCCTAGAAAAGATCATCAAAAAACAGATCTGTGAACAACTAGAAGCAAACAAAGTTATAAGTAGTAGCCAGCATGGGTTTGTTAAAAACAGATCATGCCAAACCAATCTTATTTCATTCTTTGATAAAGTGACTAAAATAGTAGACCAGCGAAATGCTGTGGACATAGTATACTTAGATTTCAGTAAGGCATTTGATAAAATAGACCACAATGTACTCCTTGGTAATCTAGAAAAAGGTGGAATAGACAACATCACCACCAGATGGATCTGTAGCTGGCTGGCAAACCGTACTCAATGAGTAGTCCTCAATGGCACTACATCCAGATGGAGAGAAGTAAGCAGTGGGGTACCACAAGGTTCCATCTTAGGCCCAGTACTCTTCAACATCTTCATCAATGACTTAGATGATGAGGGAATTGAAGGGGAACTCATCAAATTTGCAGATGACACCAAACTGGCAGGAGTAGCCAACACCCCAGAAGACAAACTCAGGATCCAAAAAGATCTTGACCAACTTGAACAATGGGCCCTATCCAACAAAATGAGTTTCAATGTGGAGAAAAGCAAAGTCTTACATTTAGGCAGGAAAAAATCAAAGGCACAAATACAGATTAGGCGAGACCTGGCTTAAAAACAACAATTGCGAGAGGGACCTTGGAGTCCTAGTGGACAATAACTAGACTATGAGCCAGCAGTGTGCAGCAACAGCCAAAAAAGCTAATACAATCCTGCGTTATATAAACAGAGGCATAGAATCAAGAACATGCGAAGTATAAGTATCACTTTATAAAACCCTAGTACAGTGGTTCTCAACCTGTGGGTCGGGACCGCCATTTTTTCCCCTTTTCCGGCAGGTGCCTTACCTCCCTTGGGCTGGGCCAGCTGGTGGTCGGCCTGCTCCATCTCTGCCGCTTGCCAGCTACGCCTCGGCCAGCGCAGGGGGCGGAACCACGCATGTGCGGCGCTCCCGGGCAGGGAAAGTCCTCGACTTACGACTGGTTGGGTAGTCCTCGACTTACGACCGGTTTGGTCCTCGACTTACGACCGGTTTAGTCCTCGACTTACGACCGGTTTAGTCCTCGACTTACGACCGGTTGGGGTCGCGGCATTAAAAAGGTTGAGAACCACTGCCCTAGTAAGACCACACCTGGAATACTGCAGCCAATTTTGGTCACCATATCACAAAAAAGATTTTGAGAGTCTGGAAAAAAATCAGAGAAGAGCAACTAAGATGATCAAAGGCTTGGAGACTAAAACATACGAAGAACAGCTGCAGGACTTGGGTTTGGCTAGTCTAATGAAAAGAAGAAATAGGGTAGACATGATAGCAGTATTCCAGTATTTGAGGGGCTGCGGGTTATGTTATTCATCAAAGCGCTAGAGGGCAGGACAAGAACCAGTTGGTGGAAACTGATCAAAGAGAGAAGCAACCTGGAATTAAGTAGAAATTTCCTGACAGTGAGGATAATTAACCAGTGGAACAACTTGCCTCCAGAAATTATGGGTACTCCATCCCTGGAGATTTTCAAGAAGAGGCTAGACTGTCTGAGATGATATAGGTTCTCCTGGTTGAGCAGGGGGCTGTAGTAGAAGACCTCCAAGGTACCTTCCAGCTCTATTCTAAATTCTAAACACCTGCATCTCACGTGGGGCCCCACACACCCTACAACACTGGTATGTGCTGGCATAAGAAGAAGTGCTCAACTTAGCCAGAGACTGACACTTGGCTGGCTGCGGTTGGCACAAGTCCTCCCCCTCTGGATGAAAGGAGACCCCAAAATTGGTGAGGGGTGAGTCTAGCCCCAAGCAGCAATCCATAGCAAGTTTCAAGTGCAGGAAGGAGGGGCATCAAGCTGCAGAATGCCACTCCATCAAACTCAGCCCCAAAACTGGGGTGATTTCGGAAAGAAAGGTGGAAAAACTGGCTCCACGGTCCCATGAGGCTGAAGGGGGTGGAAGTCATTGAGTTCACGCCTCCTAACTATGAGGGATTGGAAACTTTGCTCCCTGTGAGAGTGAGTCCGATTCTGACAATGATGCCCTGGTAAGTCAACATGTAATCCCTGTGACCATCCCTGTGGAACTAGTGGTGCCCTCAAGGGGAACCCAGGGGAGGATGCTGACTCTACTGGACTCAGGCTGCACTAGGTGTGTAGTTAGCCCTGGGACTCAGGCTTAAGCAGCTGAAGGTGCCAAAAGCATTCTGCCAAGTGGATGGATAGTAGTAGATAAAATGGCTCATTTTATAATGGAGCCAGTGGAAATGAGAATGGGAAAGCACAGAGAGACTCTGAGTTTCATAGTTGCACTGGGGTTGAAGAGACCCCTCCTGCTTGAACTGTTACAGCTCAAAAACTATGTAAACTAGAGGAGAGGGCTCTTGAGAGTCCGGCAAAAAATGGCCAGAAAAGTGGAGGAGGTCGCAAAGCCCAGAGACAAGAAAGCTTAGAAAAAAATGGGAATTGGGAGCAGCAGTGCAGGAATGCCCAAACAGCGAGCCCAAGATCCCCAAGGAGTACTGGGCTCTACAGGATGTGTTTAGCAAGAGAGGCTCCGATGTGCTCCTATCACATTGACTGCAGTAACAAGATGCTTCATTGGGGTTAAGCTCCCAAAACCCAAATTTTATTAGATGACTCCGTGACAATTAGATGAGCTTCACATTTTCAGACAAAAATTTAAAACTTGGCTAGACCACGAGTGTTATTCCGGGAGAAAAAAGATGGAACTCTTCATAAGTTGATTATAGAGGGTTTAATGCTGTGTTTGTGGGAAAGTTTATCCATTGCCCCTGATGAAAGACATGTTTGTGCATTTAGCCAAAGGCAAAATCATCACTAAATTAGACTTGCAGGAGGCTCACTATCGAATCAAGGAGGGAGATGAGTGGAAAACTGCATTTAATTCCCAGTACTCCCCTTTGGGTTGCAGGGGACCCTCTCCTCCAATCATGGTTGAAGGAGAACAACACTTTGAGATAAAGGAAATCCTAGACTTTAGGAAACACCTTCCCTCCTCACAAAACGAGTGGGTCCATAAACATCATGTCAGAGCCCCGAAACTGCTAAAGAAGTTTCATACAGAATATCCCAACAAACCAGACTAACTTTTATACCTGTTTTGTTTTCTCTACAGGTGGATCTCTCTTATTTTTAAGGGGGGCAGGATGTCAGAATCCAGTTATATTTCTTTTCTATCTATCTCTCTGATCTAAAACCAATTCTCACCTTTCCCTGGATTCTGCCATACTCCCAAGGGGGAGGGGGGATATGCATGTGGGTTTATTGCTTTCACTTCCTCTATTCACTACAATGTAACCTTTTGTTTATTTGCCTTCATGTCTGCTACCCATTACAATGTAACAAACTGCCTCCTATACTATGCATCCCTCTGAACTTCTCCTCCCTACCGAGCAGCTAGGAAAGTGGCGGGGGGGAAGAGATACAAACCTCCGGGACCTGGTTTACTTCTCCGTCCTCAAAATGAGGTGTGAAGAGCTATGAAATGATCGTGCACAAACGGAGCCGCATTGATGTTATCTTTCCTTTCCCATCGATGGATTTAACACCTGGGGATTTGCCGGTCTGAACCGCCCAATGAACTGTGGGGTGGGTTTTGCTTAGGGACACTTTAAAATATCGATCTGTAAGGGAATCCCTCAGATCCTGTCTATTATGCCTGCTATCAACTACTCTTAATAAAAGTTCCTGTTGGGAGAAATTGTTTCCAAGAGTTCCGCTTTCTTAAGATGTGGGTTGAAGTGTGTCCTTACACTACCTATACAAAGAGGTTTTGGTGTATTTAGATGATATTTTAATATATACTGAGACTATGAAGGTGCCATGTGAAGTTGGTGTGCATGGTCCTAAAGAGACTCCGAATGGCTGAATTGTATGCAAAGCTTTCCAAATGTGAATTTCACCAAGATAAGATTGACTATCTGGGTTACCATACATCCCATATAGGAGCAGAGATGGACCCAGAAAAAGTGTGGGCAGTGTTAGAGTTGGCCCCTTCCCCGCACCAGGAAGCAGTTACAAAGTTTCTTAAGTTTTGGGGTGACTTTCAATCTAATTTTCATGCTTGCTTGCTTCAGACCTTGCCTGACTTTCATTGCATTTAGATCTTTCCTAGTAAAAGTACCTTTTCTCTAAATTCATGGAGTCAAGCGTTTTCTTTCCTGGGAATTGTTTGGGGCAGTCCTGACTGCTAAGTTTTAGGTTCAAAAAGCCTGCTGCTATGAGTTCACCTCATTGGGAGTAGAAAATTCTTCTCATGGCTAATATAGATTTTGATGTCAGTTGTATAATATGGGTAGTCCTCGCACTTGGGACTGGCATTTCTGTTCCTAAGTGATTCTTCTACTAACTTCTTCTTGATCAGACCAATGGTTTAGAATTATATTTTCAAAATGCCACAGATGTTTCGTTGGAATACCATAATCAGGAATAAATGTTTCAGCTTTATAGTTCTGAAATATCTTTATAAGGATCAACCAACATAGCACCAAAAAATGTGGATATTTTTCCCCAATCATTCCAATATATTGTCAATATGTATCATATTGCTGCCTGCAAACTTCCTATACTGACCATATGGACTGTAAGCGAGAAGGAGCGTTGGCTTACCTGAATGCCTCTTCTCAGCATGATGGGTTATTTCAGTCCTCCTGCCCAATCAGACTAAGTTGTCAAGTTGTCATGCCCCCTGCTTGACTGGGACCTCCCAGTTTCATCGACGACATAGCCAATAACAACAGTTTGACGTGATGACTCTCAGAAAAAAATGCAATAAATACAACCCCATAGCATGGACCTAACTGATCTCTAGAGGAAAGGGCGTGGATTCTTCATCATCATGCTGAGAAGAGGCATTCAGGTAAGCCAACGCTCCTTCTATAGCATGATGACTGAAGAATCCACTAATGGGACCTACCAAAGCTCCTGCTGTCCCTATGGGAGGGAGTCAGTTGGGGCCTGTGACCCTGATGCTGACACTACCTGTTGGAGTACTCGCCTACCAAAGGATGCCTCAGCTGAGGCAAATTTGTCCAAACGGTAATGCCTAATGAAAGGAGAAGGCGAAGACCAAGTTGCCGCCCTGCAAATGTCTTCTATTGAAGCTTGAGTTGCCCACGCCGCTGAGGTGGCAGCACTGCAGGTGGAGTGCGCCGTCACATGACTAGGAACGGGCAGGGCAAGTGACACGTAGGCACCTGCTATGCATGCCCTGATCCACCTGCCAATGGTCGAGGCGGATACCTTTTGCCCAATGGATGAAGGCTGAAAGGATACAAACAGGGCTTCAGACTTACGGAAGGCCGCCGTGCGTTTGATGTAACAGCGCAAGGCTCTCCGTACGTCCAAGGTGTGCCATTGCCGTTCCAAGTCATGTGACGGGCGAGGACAAAAGTTTGGGAGAACAACCTCCTGTGATCTATGAAAGACCGTGTTGATCTTAGGAATAAAGGAGGGATCTAACCTAAGAACCACCCTGTCCTCGTGAAACATGCACAGGTTTTTCCTGACAGATAAAGCGGCCAGTTCCGAAATACGCCTGGCAGAGGTAATGGCTATCAGGAAGGAAACCTTGAGTGACATGTACCACAAGGAACAGGTTCTAAGGGGTTCAAAGGGTGAAGAAGTTAGGGCCTTCAAAGGGTGAAGAAGTTAGGGTAGTTCCCAGGAGGGGTACCTGTGAACCACAGGCGGTCTGCTGTTGGTAACTCCTTTAAGAAAGGAGCGGACCATAGGGTGCTGGGACAAGGACTCTGATGAGTCCCAGGAAAGCACCGTGGAAAGAGCCGCTACCTGTCTACGAATGGTGTTGGGCGACAACCCCTTGTTGACGCCCTCCAACAAGTATTCTAAGACCCTCGGGATGGTTACCTTGGATAGAGCCAGGTGATTCCTGTCACACCAATGGCAGAACTTCCACCAGGTATGATCGTAAATGCGATTAGTCGCTGGTCTCCTGGCAGCCTGGATCATGTCAATCACACCTGACAAATATGACTCCTGGGTCAGAGTGCGGCGTTCAAGTGCCAGGCGGCCAACTGAAGCCATTGGGGGTTTGGATGTTGTAGATCCCCCTGTGATAACCGTATGCAACTGTTGGGAACCTGCCACAGAGCTGAGGTGGAGAGGCTCACTAGGTCTGCGAACCACGGCCTCCTGGGCCAGTGAGGTGCAATAAAGATTAACTCTGCCTGTTCCTCCAGGATCTTCCTGATAACTGCTGGAAGCAGAGGTAGCGGGGGAAATGCTTACAGAAGCCCTTGCAGCCATGGGCTGCGTAGTGCGTCTGTCCCCTCCGCCCCCGAGAGGGGAAGCGTGAAAAGAACCTGGGGAGCTGGGTGTTCTTCGGCGAGGCAAACAGGTCCAAGATCGGATGGTCAAACCTGTCTGTGATCTCCTTGAAGAGATCCAGGTGTAGACGCCACTCCGAATGGTCCACTATTGACCTGCTGAGGAAGTCCACCTGCCGGTTCACCTCTCCTGAAATATGCTCGGCCCTGATGGAAATCAGGTTGTTCTCAAGCACGGTTTGGAAGTGCTTGAGAGCCAGATGGATTGCCCTGAGCTCCAACCAATTTATGTTGTGACTCAGGTCTGACTGTGACCACTGTCCCTGAGCCATCTGGGTTTGGAGGTGTGCACCCCAGCCGAAGAGACTTGCGTCCGTGGTCACAAGAATATGGTGAGGCTCCTTGAAAATAATCCCCTTGCGCACAGCCGAAGATGTCCACCAGTCGAGAGAGAGGAACACCTGGTGTGGGACCCATACCAACTGGTTGGAGGAACTGGTGTGCCGTCTCTGGTACGGGAGCAGGAACCATTGGAGGGTCTGGGCATGTAGTCGGGCCCACGGCACTATCGCTATGCACGATATCAACTTCCCCAGTAGTTGGGAAAGGAGAGCTAGTGCCATTACCCTGCCCCTGCGTATCCTGAGGACCAGGTCTCGGATGCTCATTCGTCATTCCTCTGACAGAAACATGTGACAAGAGTCCGTATCTATCACCGCACCCAGATGTAACAGGCGGGTCGAGGGAGACGTCTGGCTCTTTTTGAAATTTATCAAGAACCCATGGTTCTGGAGAGTCCTGATAGTAAGGGCCAGATCCGACTGGGCGGTCGTGACGGAATTTGATTGGATCAGTATGTCGTCCAGGTAGCACTGGACGCGCACTGGACACGCACCGGGACCAATCTCAAGTGTGCTGCCAACACCACCAGGATCTTGGTGAAGACCCTGGGGGCAGAGGAAAGACCGAATGGTAGGGCCCTGTACTGGAAGTGGTGGTTGAGATGACAAAACCGCAGAAATTTGCGATGCTCCAGGAGGATGGGAATGTGCAGATATGCCTCTGTGAGATCTATTGAGGTCATGAGATCTCCTCGCCTGACACTGCCCAGAATGGAATGGAGCGTCTGCATTTTGAACCTCCGATACTGGAGATGGAGGTTCAGACCCTTGAGGTCGAGGATTGCCCTCCATCCCCCTGAGGATTTGGGGACTACAAATAGGATGGAATAATACCCCTGTCCCACCTGCTTCAAGGGGACCTCCTCTATGGCCTTGATGTTTAGTAAATGACGAATGGTGTCCTCCATGAGCCCTCTTTTTGTTGGGTTTCTCAGGGTTGGACAAGAGACAAAATGGTTTATGGGAGTGGATTTGAACTCCAGGGACAGGCCTTCTCTTATGGTGCGCAGAACCCAGGAGTCTGTAGTCGTGTTTTCCCATTGGTGAAGGAAAAGAGTGAGTCTGCCACCAATGGGAGGGGTCCCCCCTAAGTCACTTGGTGCGACGGTAGGGACGGCCCCCTCTGCCACGAAATGAAGACTTGCTCTGGGCCTGGTACCGTGACCGGTCCCTATAATTTGTCTTGTCAAATTGACGTTCTGTCTTGGGAGCTGAAGGCCGGTATGATTGTCCCGTCTCTGCTGAAGCACCAGTCCAAAAGGACTGATGGCGGCCATAGGGGAGGAAGCGTCTGTTAGCTCTTCATGTCAAATGAGAGATGACCTTCTGTTTCTGTTTGCTTTCTATGAGGTATGGAGTTAATGCCTCCCCAAATAATCTGCCTCCCTTGAAAGGGGCAGTGGCCGCCTGCCACTTGTGTTTGCTTTCGGCCCTCCAATTTTTAAGCCAGAGCAGCCTCCGAGCGACTACGCTGGAAGCCATTGCCTGGGCCAAGTGTTTGGCGGAGTATAGTGAGACATCTGCCATATACTCAGAAGTTGCTATGAGTTTGGTCAGGTCCTGGTGGACTCTGACCTCCTCCAGGGGAACTCTGTCTTGTAGCTGTCTAAGCCAGGTAAGAGAAATTCTGGTGAAGAATGAGGTGGAGGTTGCTGCCTTCGCTGCCCATGCAGATGCTTGGTGAACTTTGCGTAATGCTAGTTCAGATTTTTTATCCTCCGCCTTAAGGGCGTCAGATACATCTGCTGGTAGACTGGCTGTTGAGAAAAGTGGAACTAGGGATTCGTCCACTTTGGGCACCTCCAATAAGTCTGACAAGCTTTGAGCCATGTCAACAATTTTACGTTCAGCCGCTCCTTGGGATGGCTGAGCTGCCGGGGATTCCCATTGTCCCTGAATATTTTTTAGGAGAAAGGGGTACAGGGAATTTGCAGACATTGAATTACCGGTTCGGAGAACAGGGGATTCGTGTCCTGTCCAGTTGAAGTCTCTGGGGCGGGGACTGGGGCGGAGGTGATCTTGTCCACTGCGCATGCTCTGCGTAATAAGGAAGGAAAAAGAGAAGCATTAAATAGCTCCACCATGGGCTGGGAGTCTTGCGAAGGCTCCTCACAATCTGATCATCGGTCTGCAGCTGCGTCATAATCCGAAGCGCTGGAGGAATCTGACTCAGGTGAGTGAGATGGTGAGATCAATCCGGAACGGTCGAGTATAGGTCGTGATGAGGTGGAGGGCGCTGATGAGGACCTCGGCATGGCAGGCATGTGATGATGATGACCCGATGAGGCCATGGCTTGGAGGACCGCCTGCGATATTAAAGACTGCAGCTGGTCGGTAAATGAGGTCTCATGTGGAGGCCGAAGCCCCGCTGCAGTTGGCATGAAAGTTGCTGTGGGTGCTGTGGAGGGGCCTGGCAGCTCGAGGTCCTTCCCAAAAAGGGGTGGATCTCCCTGACCAAAGGTCTGAACAGAGACCTGCTGATACTCATGCTCTGGTGACCACGCCCTTGACTAAGCAGGCTGTTTTGCTCCTGTCTCAGGAGCCACAGGTTGGGGGAGCAGAGATGTCTGCCCTTCCCCGGCTGATAAGCGTTGGGCCCGGGAGAATTGCTTCTCTAGGGCTCGGTGTGTGCGATCGGCCTGCTTGTCGCTTGCCTTACTTGCCTTCCTGCCATACTTGGATTTGGCTTTGGCCTTCCCCCTGGTCACCTCTGGAGCGGGTTCTGTATGGCTGGATTGCTTGTCCGCATCCAAAGGGTTTGGCTCAGTGAAGTCTGCCATGGTTGGTCGAGAGGCGTTCCAGATGAGGCTCTGGAACTGACTCGCTCTGCAAGAGACGTCCCCGTGAAGGGACTGACTGCACGTGGATTAGCATGAGCCGGTCCACTGGCTAAGCTGGACTCCCGCTAGGCGCTTCAAGGCGCTCGTCACCAAGGCCAAGGACAATCCGTATGCCTAGATCTGTGGCCAAAGTGGTGACAAAATCACACGCGTCTCACAATAGTGGCGATGGTCAGGTCTTGGCAAGCAACCACTAGATGCAGAGTGGCAGAAATTGAGGCTAAGGCGCGTTAGGCAAGCAGGGTTTGATAGATGCTTGTGGTATGTTGTTGTAGATAGATAGGTGGTATGTTGTTGTAAACTTTAACTAGTATTTGAATGAAAGCAGACTATACAAGTAGATGACTAGAATTAATCCAAGGCCTGTTGCCTATACATAGAATGGGTCACTCTAGACAACTATGAGAGGCCTCTCAGAGTGTTAAGAACTCACAAAATGGCGTCGCAACTGTGAGGCAGTTCTAGAATATTCCCTGTGGAATACTACTGCCTCACAAAAAGGTGGTTGTCCCCAACCCTGAGGGGGGGCAACCCTGGGGGGGGGATTCTGGTTGAATCTGGTTGTAAATACAAGTTCTCCAGGGCCCCTAAGTTCGGAGAGACTGGATGCTTCGCGCCTAATTGCTGTGAGGTGCGAAGGAGCTGACGGACCCTTAACCGGGCCTCCATCTGAAATTCAACAACCGGGGAGATGAGGATTGATTAGACCTCTTCTCCCCCGCAGCGCTCACAATCAGCCGAGTTAGGCCCGTCCGCTGGGCTGCAGGAGACTTCGGAGAGAAGTTGCAGGCCGAAAATGGCCTCAAGATGGCGGCCGCGAGCAGGTGAGCATCGACGGAGGCCAGCAAGGAACAGAAGGCCAAGCGGCCTCAAGATGGCGGCTGCGAGAGCAAAATCGCCGACGGAGGCAATCTCCGTGAAATCTGGCAGTGAGTGTCTCTGAGAGGGGCTGGGAATGAGACTTAGCGAACTGCTGAGTTACAGAGAAAGGGAAGCCACCCCCCAGTAGCCTGATAGGGGCTGGAAAGGGACTCAGCTGGCTGATGAGGTATGGGGAGAGTAAAGAGACTGCCCCCCCCCAGTGATAGGAGAGAAAAGTACTTCTTTTTTCCCCCGTTTAAAGAAAAGAGAGGATAAAATCCCCTGTAGGAATAATCAGAGACTGGAAGCCTCCAATCTTCTGATTTGAAGAATCCACCAATTGGTGTAACAGTTTCAATAAGTCTAACCTGCCTGGAGAGTCAAGTTATCACGTCCTCATGGGCGAAAGACTAAGATGAAACTGGGAGGTCCCAGTCAAGCAGGGGGCGTGACAACTTGACAACTTAGTCTGATTGGGCAGGAGGACTGAAATAATCCATTGGTGGATTCTTCAGTCATCATGCTGGGGAATCAAATTGTCACTGGTATCTGGCATTTATTACAACATCCCTGCTTTCTCAAATTTCCTATTCAGTTTAACTTGTGCAGAATGAATGATGAAACATAATATTAGGAATTGCATCACATTAAGTAAGATCTTAATTTCTTACTGGAAGTTGTTTCAAGAGGACAGACTTCATAGTATCATAGGCTGGAAGGGACCTCGGAGATCATCTAGAGTTTTATACCATCCCAGTCAACTAGCTGTCCAGTCTATTTTTTAAAATCTCCAGTGATTTATACAATACCATCCCAAGTTACTCTTCCTCCAGCAACTGTCAAAAATGCCAACCATGGGTCCCTCCCATCCAGTCTATTATCACTTTTTAGCAATTGCACACAAATACTATATTTACATTTCTATGATAATGTGAACCTGTGGGAAAAATCAGTATAGCCCATAGCCAGTATATCTCATGAATACATTGTAATAATCCTTAAATTACCTGCAGGATACAGCAGCTTGTCTATGACATGAATCACACCATTAGTTGCCATGATATCAGATTCTGTTGATTTCACTTCATTTACCAGAAGAGTGTCATTTATCTAAGCAATAATCAACAAAAATCAAAACAAGAAAATTATTCACAATTAGTGAAAGTAATATTTTTATCTCCAATATTAGAGAAATTTGGAGATTTAGGTAAATTTAAAGAAGCTGTAGAATTTTAGTCGACAGTAATGCGTAGTTTTTGCAAGGATGCTCCCCACTGTCAGTTTGGATATGTAATGGTCAGTGAATTAACTATAAACAAAGCTAAGGGTCTTTAAAAAAAACTATAACTACTTACCATTTTCAAATATAGTTTGCTACCTTGGATAGTTTTAAGAATGCTAGTCACACCAGGTTCAATTCCATTTGCAATGAAAACTCCTCGTATCAAATGATAAAGCAAAATATTCCTAAGAGCATTTTGGTCTCCTGGCGAAAAAAAAAAAGATGATTATTCTACTTTAAACAAAATTAAGCAAATTTGCAACTTCTATGCAAATAAATCCTTTATTGAAATCTGACATATAAATCATAAATGAGAACAAGCCAAAAATAACTCATGTAACAGAAAGAACAAGGATCTCAATATCACAGGGTGACACAAGAATGAAAATGCTTATTCAAGTAAGGTAGGTTAATACTATATGTGTGGTGTGTGTGTGTGTGCGTGTGTATGTGTGTGTGTGTGTGTGTGTGTGTGTGTGTGTGAAAGAGAAGGTTAGGAAGGAAATCATAAAGTGGTGATTTATGTATTTTTTTTAATCCTATCCCCTACCCCAGTGGTGGCGAACCTATGGCACATGTACCAGAGGTGGCACTCATTGCCCTATCTGTTGCCCCAGCCCCAACTCCCCCCATGGCTCCCTCCTCACCAGCAGTTCCCCTGGAGGAGAGTTGTCCCCAGGCGTGGCCTGCACAGAGCACCGCAGCCAAGGACATGGCGGCTAGGCAGCAGGGATAAGACTCCACCCTCATGCCCCATTGCATGTAGATGATGTTGCTGTGCGTGGGGCATGGCCACCATGGTGCTGCAGGGCCATCTGGGTGATCTGCTGCGGTGGGCCGTGGAGGCGGTGGGTGGCCCTGCGGGCTGTTGGGTGGGGCAGAGCGTGGGACAGGTGGAGCGAGTTTGTTGGAGCAGGGGGCGGTGCCAGTTTTTGTGCACTCGGTCTCTAAAAGGTTCGCCATCACTGCCCTACCCCATACAGAAATCCAAACTATAAACCACAACAGCTAGTTGCTGAAAACATATTCAGTAGCTAGAAGCTAAAAATATATTCAGTGATGGTGAGGCTACCAAAATCTCTCTCTCTTCCATCTTCCTGTCTCCCTCTCCCTAAACCCCCCCCCCAAATATGGAAAGATTATTCTTGAGACATCTTCTGAAATTTCAATACATTGTTATTTTATGACTTATTATAGAATTTTCCAGATACCAATGAAAGTCTGATAGGTGTGTCTTTCTTCTCCCCTTTTTGAAAATATATTTTATAAACCAAACCATGAGCAAATTCCTTCAGTATCCTCAAATACAATTCATTTGTATTTTAAAATTTGGAAATTTATAGATCCAATGAAAGATAAAAAGACTTCTTCTAAAGTGTTGACTCAAGTTAAATTGCCTAAATTGCATTGCAAGAGGATTTGGAATTAAGAGATATTTGGAATTAAGAGATATTTGGAGAGAACGGAATTTAAGAGAAAGAGATTTTACTTTTTTTTCGGACAGACACCATTCCTACTCTAGAATTGATTTTTTTAATAACTAATGACTTACTTTCTAGGGTTAAGAAAGTGAATATTTTTTCTAGGATTTTATCAGATCATAGTCCTGTATGGATGGAACTTTCAACTGAAGAAAATAGAAAGACTTGGAGGTTAAATGAGAATTTATTTAGACATGAGAGTAACCTGCAGAAACTTAAAGATTACTTAAGAGACTTTTTTTGCTGAATATGAATATGGGCACCTCTATGTCAATGGTATGGGATGCTAGTAAGGCTTATATGAGAGGTGCTCTAATTTCAATGAACAGTGCACATAGGCGAAAGCAAATACAAAAACGTAGAGATTTGGAGGATGAGATTAAAATAAAAGAGAAAGCTCTTATTTTAAACCCAATGGATAATAATTTAAAGGTTTCTATTGCTATGTTGAAGGAACAGTTTAATATGTTGATGGCAGATCAGATTGCAGTTAATCTGAAGTATATGAAACATAACACATTTTGTAATGCAAATAAACCTGGTAGATGGTTGGCTTATCAATTACGTAAGAAACAAAAATCAAGAATTATAGAGAAAATAAATTATAAAGGTAAAGAAGTTTTCCAACAAGATTTGATCAAAAAGGCTTTTTTGGAATATTTTTCAAAATTATACGCCTCTGAAAATGTACAACCTATTGAAATAGATAGATATTTACAGCAAGCAAATTTTCCTAGACTTTCAGATGAACAACAAGGAGTTATGAATTCTCCGATTGTGGTTGAGGAGATTATAGAGGCAATTAAACAATTAAAGGTTGGAAAAGCTCCTGGTACAGATGGGTTTACAGCAATATATTATAAAATGTTATCAGAAGAAATGATAGAACCTTTGAAATATCTTTTTAATAGTATCCTGTCCAGAGCAGAGGTCCCTCCATCATGGAGATGTGCATTTATATCACTTATACTGAAGGAGGATCAGGATTTGACTCAGCCTAAAAATTATAGACCAATATCCTTACTGAACACAGATTACAAGATTTTTACAAAAAAATTTAGCTAACAGATTAATGCAAGTTTTGAAGCGGATAATCCATATTGATCAGTTTGGATTTATAAATGATATGTATATGAAGTATAATGTTAGACAAATTGTGAATTTGCTTGAATATTTGGATAAAAATAATCAAATTCCAGCGGCTTTTATCTTCTTGGATGCTGAAAAAGCGTTTGATAAATTGGACTGGCAATTTTTATTGCGAGTTGTGGAGAGAATGAATTTTGGAGATAGTTTTTTGTCTGCTCTTAAGGCTATTTATCAATTACAATCAGCACAAATTGTAGTCAATGGGGGATTGACAGATACATTTAAAATTGAGAAAGGTACAAGGCAAGGATGTCCACTATCACCTTTTTTATTTGTTTTGACATTGGAGATTTTATTGATTAAAATTCGTGAATCATTGATTATAAAAGGAATAATTTTAAACAAGAATGATTATAGATTGAGAGCCTTTGCTGATGATTTGGTTTTTACTTTATCTCAGCCGATTGAATCAGTAAGAGATTTGATACAGATCTTGATACAGTATGGGAAAGTTTCTGGATTTAAAGTAAATAATAATAAGACTAAAATATTATCCAAAAATATGATTTAAAAAGATAAGGAGATTTTAGTTAATTTAACTGGTTTTGAAATAGTGGAAAAGGTGAAATATTTGGGTGTTTATATTACTGCCTCTAATGTTAAATTGTATAAAAACAATTATGACAAGTTATGGATAAACATTCAAAAGGATTTAGATGATTGGAAAAAGTTACAGTTATCATTGTTAGGGAGAATCTTAGTGGTTAAAATAAATGTTCTTCCAAAATTTCTTTTTTTGTTTCAAATGATACCTATCTTAAAAAAAGATTCCAATTTGGAGGTATGGCAAAGAGGTATCAACAGGTTTATTTGGCAGGGCAAAAAGCCGAGGGTTAAATTCAAAATTATGCAAGATGCACGGGAAAGAGGGGGACTTAAAGTCCCGAATTTAAAACTATATTATGATGCGGTGGCTTTAACTTGGATCAGTGATTGGATTAATTTAACTAATAGAGATATATTGATTCTTGACGGTTGGGATTTATTTTATGGATGGCATGCTTATTTATTTTTTGATAAGAAAGTTGATCAAGTTTTTAAGACCCATATTTTAAGGACTGCACTTTTGCGTGTTTGGAAGAAACATTGTTATAAATTAAATTCTAAAATTCCAATATGGGTAGTTCCAGAACATGCAATACAAGGAATTATGAGGGGAGTTAAATTGCTCCCCTAAAGAATATTCCTAAATGAATAAAACTCCCCTGTCCTAACCGTTAAATTTAATAACCTTCTAAACTTTGCTCTATTATAAGAGGTAAGGACCAAGAGTATAACAGTTAACCATCTATCCACCGTATATCTAGTTTTCGAACCAAATTGAAACCTCCTACACTTAAACTATTTCGTCTGATTTCTAGTTTCATGAGCTCATATTAGGAGAATTTATAGTGTTTTAATAGAATTGGATTCTGAAACAGAATTAGTTAAAGATTGTATAATTAAATGGGCTCAAAACATTCAAGAACCAATTTTGCTGGATACATGGGAAATAATTTGGGTAAGAAATGTGAAATTTATTCAAACGCAGAATTTAAGGGAAAATTTTTATAAAATGTTTTATAGGTGGCATTTGGATCCCCAAAAATTGTCTTGCATGTATCCTAACTTACAGCCTAAATGTTGGAGATGTGGTAATTTAGATGCAACTTATTATCATATTTGGTGGACATGTAGGGATGTAAAGGCTTTTTGGATTAAGATTTGGTGGAATATCCAACAGATTTTTAAGAAAAAGATAAAATTTATACCGCAATTATTTTTATTGGGTATTATGGAAAATTTAAATCCCACAGAAATAAATTTGGTGTTGTATTGTATAACGGCAGCAAGGTTATTGGTTGCTCAATATTGGAAGAAGAATGTATTACCTACTATGGACGATTGGAGATTAAAGGTGTCGTATATTGCAGAAATGGCAAAGATCTCCGTATATTTGAAAGATCAATCTCAAGAAAAATTTATTTTGGTTTGGAGAAGATGGATAGATTATATTCAGAGAAAGTACGAAGTGATCAAATATTATATAGCTTTTGAGTAGATTTTATATTGTTTTTATTTAATTATTATATTATATATATTTTATATTTATCTCAAGTTGATATTTTTTTATTAGAGTTAAAGTATGTTAATATTTGATTGTATTATGTTTGGGTAGTTTTATTTAGATTTGGGATGACATGTGCATAACCCTGTATTCGGTTCTGGGAAGTCAAGGGGGGGAGGGGGGGAGGGGATCAAAGATGTAAATGTAAATTTTGGTATATTAAAATGTTGTAGTGAAATAATGTATTTGAAGAAGATGAGATGCTCGGCTGGCGCCCCCAAACTGCGTCCGCAGGATGAGGAAAGGAAGGAGGTGGGATGTGTAGGGTAGTTGAGAGGAGGAAGGAGGAGAGAGGTGTAGGTAGGAGAAGAGAGGAGGAGGAAAATAGGCAGGAAGGGTGAAAGAGAGGGTGGACGCAGGCGGGGGGGCTGCTGAGCATCTCTGAATAGATACTTAATATGGGGTTTTTTCTCTTGTTTATTAATGTATACCATATTTGTAACTTGTTTGTTTATTTGAAAATCAAGAAAAAATTGAATACAAAAAAAATTTGGAAATTTAAATTTATTCATAATAAATAGGTATTCTCTGACAATAACTCTTGTCCTTCAATCCTGCCATTTATTCTATTTTACATAGAATAAGCCAAAAGAGATAGGTAGAACTGTTAGCAATTTTTTTTATTTTGACTAAATAGATAATGTACTTTCCTTCTTCCTTTTATTTTCAACATATCTATACAACATTTTTTTTTTGTTCTAACTGTTAGTTTTTTGATACCATCTCTATAGTATCTGTGCCATTCTTCTTTGGTGACCTGTCACAATTTCTATCTCTTATATGTATTCTTCAGATCTTTACCAAGCTATTTGGGTAGCTACGGTAGTTTCGTTTCTTTTGTTAACTTCTTCTTTGGGAAATTATTTACAGTATGATTTCTATTGCTATTACCTTTTTTAAGAATATAAATCTATAGAATATTGAACATTTTCTGCCATGGATTCATATAATAATTGCTCTAAGTTCTCAAAATATCCCATTCTCTTTGAAGGTTAATAGACATACAGTATATGTTAGTTTCAGGTTCTTTTAAAATCAAGAATTCCAAACTATTATGGTCACCTTTCAACACTGACTATCGGTCAGCATAAAATCAAGGAGAAATAAGGAAGTGAGGAAGAGGCAGAATATATTGTCAAAGCAATAACCAAATACCTATAAGGTATCAAAAACAAAATATAAACAAATATGAATTCTACTGTATATTATCAAATAGTGTTGACTTGTTTTTATATTTTTAATTGCCTCTGGACAAGATGGGTGGCACACAAATCAGATAGATGATAGATGATAGATAGATAGATAGATAGATAGATAGATAGATAGATAGATAGATAGATAGATAGATAGATAGATAGATAGATAGATAGATAGATATAGAGATAATACTTGCCATGGAGTCACACTTTGTTTTATTTGGGGGGAGGCTTTTGTTTCACCTACAGGAGGGGAATGGCTTTTTTTTTAAATCAAAGTTTAATATACATACTGTAGGGTTTATTTTATCAAAAAGGAGGAGAAAAGAAATAATTGCATTATTGGAAATTAAATTTTGCTGCTGAATTTTGGCAGTATAATATCAGGACCATAAAGACCATTTTAAAAAACCAAAATAACTAAGAGAAATCACATTACAATTCTCATAGTGCAAAAGAAGAAATGAAACAATTCATTCCCAGGGAATGCCCTTGTTTATCTTTTTATGACTTACTTATCAGAATCTCTTTCTCCTGTTCAGTCAAGCCTTTGAAAGCATCATTTGTTGGAACAAAGAAAGTCCAATCACCAGGCTGGGATAGAACCTCTTCTAAGCCTGCAGCTTCCACAAGACTGAGGAAAAGGCTGGGGATGAAAACAATACCAAATATAATATATTTCTCAGTGTTGCCATTTGACAGAACATTAAAATGAAATTGTATATAGAAAGTAGAATATGCAGTACTCCCAATATCAAAGTCATTTTTATTTTGTATTCAGTTTCAACCACTTAATTCTGCTTGTTATGAAGTGCCCAAATAGCAATGATAGCGGGATATAGCTGTAAATTCAAGGACTAGTCACAAAGCTGATTTTTTTCCAATGGTCATAACTTCAAACAATCAATAAACAGGCAGTTGATAAGTGACAACTACCCATATTCTAAAGTCTTGGAAGACCTCCAAGGTCCCTTCCAATTCTGTTATTCTGTTATTCTTGGAGCAGGTCTAGTATAGCCTTGTATTTGAGTGCTTTTGCAGCCTTCAGTTGAGTTATCTCTATGGAATTCCTATAGAAAAACTCTAGACAGGCCAATAGTGGAGAGGGAAGGGATAAAAATGGATCTGAACTCATTGAATTGGATAACTGTGGCTAGACATCAACTGTCTTTCAATTAAAAAAAGTGGGGGAGGAAATAATCCCTAAAACGAACGGATTATTCTAAGGATAATGGAAGGCAGCTATGCTCACCACTATACCACCAATGCATTTATCAATTATCAGAAAACTAAAACATTTGCCAAAAGACCCAAGAGCCATTCTTGGAACATAGATGACCACAAAATTGGGCAGATTTCCTGATTTAACTACTTGAGGGTAATCCATCTTCTGCTGATAGTAGGAAATCCATAACTGTGCTGCACCATAAATGTTGCAGAAAATGCGCTACTGTAGTTGCTTATCTGCCATTCTTAAATTCTCTAAAACAAGAGGTAGTCACTATATGCCTGCCGCACTCAAATTATTCAAAGCCAAGCCAATAACATGTTCTTCATGGTTTCCCAACTAAGCTCCTTCTCCAGTCTTTACTATTAGAACCTGTACAATCCAAATTTCTAAGATCAGCCCTTCATGTCCTAAAATGTGTTTCTAATGCTAACTGCAATTAGAAACAGGCCTCATGAAAGTAGAAGCTAGTGTGTAGATGATCATACTCAGCCATTTGTTTAGACTTTAGTTAATTCCCCTTGGTCTTGTCTGATTAGCTATGAGTGATCCACATGGAAAAAGGTAGTGGCAGCTATAACAGAATAACAGAGGAACTTTACAGGTCTTCTAGTCCAAACCCCTGCTCAAGAAGGAGAACAATTTCAAACAAATGGCTGTCCAGTCTCTTCTTAAAAGTCTCCAGTGATGGACACCCACAAATTCTGAAGGTAAGCCATTCCACTGGTTAATTATTTTCACTATCAGGAAATTCCCATCCTTGGGCTTCTCTCCATGTCTTCTTATCAGCCTAGTGTGTGATTATTCCAAAGTGTTCATTAAATAACATGTAGCAGCCACAGATTGCCAAATTGGATGTAGCCAGGATCCCAACATTTATTGTCAGTGAATCGCTTAGATAGTCTGCCTCCCCTATGGCATAACTAACCTTGAAATACCTAAACACAGGAGGGCCTTTGCTCTGGCATAAAGTTATGAACCCCCCCTCAGCTGTCTTTGAAGACTGATAAATGAAAATTCCTTACTTGGAAAGGTAATGCCCCTATAATCTGAATACACATAAACAATAGAGCATGTGCTTCTTGGTCCCTGTATTACAGAAAAATTTGTATTAGCCTCATCTCACCATAACTTCATAAATATCCAAGGTACACAGGCCAATTTTACACCTCTCAATTCTATACTTTTAAATATCAATTCTGCTAAAACATACATTGTTGCCAGGTTCTGCATAGTAGTGCTTAAAATTGGTCATAGTATGATCTGTGCCATAAATTAGACTTAATGAGCATCTAGTCTGTCATACTAGAGAGCTCTGTAATTTGATATAGACTTAGATTAAATACTAACTTTGGTCTACGACCATAATAAAGATTTGCTTTGATTTGACTAAGGCGAATGTCCCCTCCAAGAACTAAATTTGTTTTTCTCAGTCATCTTCTGGAGCATCTCTAAGTTGTGCTGGTCTATTCCTAAACCAGTCAGGATAATGTATTTCTGGAACAATATAGAACAGAACAGAACAGAACAGAATGCATAAATTGGCTAGAAATAAAAGGTGCCTTAAAAAATTCTGTCTGAATCAATCAATCAATCAGAATAGAGCTGGAAGGGACCTTGGAGGTCTTCTGGTCCAGCCCCCTGGTCAAGCAGGAGACCCTACCATTTCAGACAAGTCTCGTCCAGTCTCGTCTTAAAAACCTCCAGTGATGGAGCCCCCACGATTTCTGAAGGCAAGTTGTTCCACTAGTTAATTGTCCTCACTGTTAAGAAATGTCTCCTTAATTCCAAGTTGCTTTTCTCTTTGATCAGTTTCCCGCCATTGTTTCTTGTCCTGCCTTCTGGTGCTTTGGAGAATAATTTGACCCTTCTTCTTTGTGTCAGCCCCTCAAATATTTGCATTCATATAGTAATATCTACTGACATTTCTAATATTAAATATGAAAAGCATTATTGTATAGCTTCATATTTTTGGTACCTTCTAATAGTTAAAATTGCTTACTACACCTGAATCGTTTGTCAGATCGCAATACTTCATGCAGAGTTCTTTCTGCTGGTTTGATTATTTGTCTGAAAATATGGATAAATCCATTTCTTCCCTCTTTGCTTCCTCGAATCATGCATGAATTTTCAAAACACACAGCCTAGCAATATAAAAAGCAAACAGCATATGAGCTAAATCTCACTAGAAAATACATAAAAACATTTTGTATGGAAAAGTTTCATGTAGTATAAAATATTATCCATTTAGTTCTTGTGCAAGCAGTCTGCTAAAATAAATATAACATTTTCTTTGATGGCTGAATAAAAGTCACCATGAAAATAATATCATAGTGATTTTAGTAACTTTTTCTGAACAGGTCAAAAATGATGATTCAGGGCCAAGCATAAGAACTTTAATGTGTAAACAATTATAAGATGTATCTAAATAACTCCACAGAAACTAAATCTTTAGAATCTTACTAAGGCTACTTACTAAATCTAGAATCATAAATTTTCTATAATATATTAACTAAATATAACATTTCAAGGGTGAACTTGAAATCCTAGTACATGAGGGTAGACTGCTTTCAATCTTTCAAATGAAGCTTATTTCCAAGAAATACTGCACTGTACTAAATTGTTTATACATATATTACTAATATACTTTTGTCCCATTATTTCAGGAATTTCTTCTCTGAAAAAAAATTACCTTTAGAAACAAAACAAGCACATTTTGTTCTTAAGTGTCTTAGGACCAGATTCTGCTCATCTTGAAATCAGTGTCAATCCAAATAGCCAATTAAAGCAAGGACATAAATTGAGCAGAACATTACTGAGTTTAGATACTGGATTTAGCTGATAAAATTCTATATTTAATAAATGCACCAATATTCTACTTTCATTTCCAAAGCTGTAAAATTGCTCCCATAATACATATTAGGAAATGTATTCCAAACAAAAAATAATAATAAGATCAATTACAGCATTTACACCTATACCTACACAGAATGGTTAAATATAAGGTTGCTGAAAAGCAGATCAGATTAAAATTTGGTTACCCAGTCATTTCCATTATTTTACAGAGCTATCCTAGCTGTGTTTACTACTCATATTTTCCCTGTGTGTTCAAATAAGTTAATTTCAGCTCTCAGTATTTAGCCTTAACCTTTTTAATGGGCTATATGGCATAACCTTTGACTGAAGCATGACTACAGAGTTAAAATTTTACTATCTTTTACTATATTTTTTAAAATCTTTAATTTTACTTACTGTTCGATATAGAAATACTCGTAGCTTCTTTCCTCCTAGTGTTTCCAAGAGTTGCCCATTGTAGAGATCATTCAAGCCAACTTTCACTTTCAAAATGTGATTCTGCAGAATCAGTTTAAGGATTCTCTGATCCATATTTAAAGTATCATCTAACAATTTAAAAAAACATAAAATCTACATTAAGTTTCTTTTGTGGAATTTAACATATGCAAGGCATGATATTAATTTTAAATGCAGTGAAAATGCTATCTACACATAGTCATAATTTGGGGCTCAGTTTTTCACATCAATTTTTAACATGCCATCATTTTATCTTAATTGCATGTACATGATCACCAAATGTCTTCATACTGTTCTGTTTTGATCGCAAAGGCATGGAGACGAGGCAGGAATAACAAACAGTATTGTCTTTATTCAATGAACCAACAGAACCAAAAACAAAATGGCACGGATTCCTCTTATACCCCTTTGCAGGGACAGTATCAGCCAATCAATGCAAAGCATTTTCCCGCCTTGCGTATGCGTGCAAGGCGGGAAACAGCCTGTCTGGTCCCGGGCATTCATGTGGTCTGCTTGGGCCTTTCTCCAGCTTCCTGCACATGCTGAATGACTCAGCAGGCCCAGGACATAACACCTCTCCCCCCTTGGATAAAACAATAAGCAAATACTTATTATTTTAAATTACTACAAACTATTCCAGTTCTTCATCTCCTTTGTTCACAACAGTAATACTCAATATTTTGTACTAGTATAACTTCAACACTTGTTTCTTCTGAAGCGTTCTACTTTATGTAGAACTATTAAGTTTCCTCCATACTTGACAGGAACCTCACATAGTCCTTTAAGTATTTGGGTGGACCCTTGGCCCACTCTGACCTTCTTGTAGCAGGTGTGATTGCATGGTCTGCCAGCTTGCCTGCCAGGCTAGGCAGACCAGGGCTTTGATGTCCCCTAGACTCAGGTGACCCTCCATGCTGGCTGGATCCTCTAAACCCAGACCAGAGTTCCTTGGTGGGGTGGAATTCCCCAAGTCCATTGGTGGGGTGGAATTCCCCAAATCCACAATGGACCCCTCTTGGGAGCACTGTCCCGTGAGCACAAGACCAGCAGATGGATTGGCCTGAAAAGCCGATTGCGAGCAATGTCCCATAGACCCGGTGCCGTTGCCAGGGTCAGGAGTGCCAGAGTCAGGACCCGCCTCCATGGCAAGACCCCTTACTGGTGCCTGGGAAATTCCACTTTCGCAGAGAGACTGTGGTCCACAATCATAAGTGCGGTCCTCCCCCCCCCCCCCCCGAGAGCAGAGCCAGGAGTGGAAGTGTGGCTGGGAAGCCTCCAGCGCAGTTGATTGATGTGTCGACGGATCACCCGACCATCATCCAAGGCCACTTCGTATGACAGCAGCCCAGAGACCTTGCATACCACTGCTGTCACCCAGAGATGTCCAGGTCCATAGTTCCTTGCCCAGACCAGATCGCCCACCTGTAGTCTCCTAGATGCCCGTGGCTGTGACACCTGTGAAGCCACCCGGTCTGGGTGCAACCTGTCCAGTTTAGTAATGAGTCTGCAACCCCAGCGGAGTTCAGCTGGGCTCTTCCCAGTGGCTGTGCAAGGTGTGGTGGGTGGCAAAGAAGGAAGTCAGCTAATCTGTGATGCCAATTTCCATGAGTGATCCTCTTTAAAGCACCCCTAGTTGTGTGCACCATATGCTCAGCTTGGCCATTGGACGCTGGATGAAACGGTGCTGACATGGCATGACAGATCAAATTGGCCTGTAGAAAAGCCTGAAACTCAGAAGAAGTGAATTGGGGTCCGTTGTCGGAGACAAGGACATCTTGAAGTTCATGAGAGGCGAAAATCCCTCTCAACACCTGGATGGTCCTGGCAATAGTAGTGGAGGAGACTGGAATGACCTCTAGCCACTTGGAATGGCTGTCCATGAGTAGGAGGAAGAATTGTCCCTGAAAGGGGCCAGCGTAGTCAATAAGAACCCTCGAACAAGGGGCATGTGTCACCTCCCACCTATGTACAGGAGCCTGAGGCATTTCAGGCCTAGACTGTTGGCAAACAGTGCACCCGTGGACCTGGGCCTCAATCTCTTTATCAAGCCCAGGCCACCAAAGATGGCTGCGCACAAGCGCCTTCTTCCAGACTATACCCGGATGTCCCTCATGCAGAGAGAGCAAGACTCTAGTCCTCAAAGAGGCTGGGATGACTACCCTGCTACCCCATAGGACACACCCCTTGAAGGTGGATAGCTTGTGCTTCCTCTTCCAGAAACTCTGGAACTCTGTTCCAGGACACTTGTCAGGCCATCCTGACAGCACCCATGTCAGCACACGTGTTAGCGTGTGATCAATGGCTGTTTCTGCAGCCACGTCCCTAGCATTGAGGGGAGACTCAAGCAATTTCTGAATGGAAAGTATGTGGTGAGCTGGAGCAGGATCTGACTCTACTAGCTGTAGAGGTAATCTGCTGAGGCCATCTGCATGGCCCATTTCTTTGCCTGGTTTGTGAACCATATGCAAAAAGGAAAATGGACCATCTCAGCATTCTAGGGGAAATTATATGTGGGGTTTGCTTGTTGGTTGTAAACAACCCCAGCAGTGGCTTATGGTCTGTAAAGACCATGAAATGGCGGCCATATAAAAAGTCATGGAACTTTTTTATGCCAGCCACTATGGCCAAGGTTTCTCTATCTATCTGTGCGTAATTACGTTCTGCAGATGATAGGGTCCTAGAATAGTAGGCTACAGGGACCTGTGTTCCATCAGCCTTCAAGTGACTTAACACAGCCCCAATCCCATAAGGGGATGCATCACAGGCTATGCATACAGGCAATTGCTCATTGAAATGCACTAGAACCGCATTTGATGACAGCAAGGCCTTGATCTCTGCAAAGCTCTTTTCGTGGACTTTTGTCCACTGCCATGGAGTCTGTTTATCTAAGAGTCAGTGTAATGGCTCAGCCACTGCAGCCTTTTGAGGGAGGAATGAATGATAAAAGTTTAACAGTCCCAGAAAAGCCTGAAGTTTGCTTTTGGACTTGGGACTAGGGGCCTGCTGAATTGCTTTAAGCTTAGATTCAGCAGGATGGATGCCTTCAGCATCAATACGGAACTCCAGAAATTCTGTGGAGGTCACTCCAAATTTACATTTGTCTTGTTTTAGGTTCAGCCCTGCTTGGCAGAAACGCAGCAAGACAGCTCTAAGCCGTTCAGCCAGATTTTCAGATGATTCCTCAGCGATGAGGACATCATCAAAGTATGGGCAAACACCTGGAATATTGCGGAGCGTTCGCTCCATCACACTCTGGAAGATGCCAGAGGCTACGTTAACCCCAAACTGCAGCCTTTTAACTTTAAATGCTCCCTGGTGTGTTACAATTGTTTGGGCCTCTGCCATTGCCTCATCAACTGGTAATTGTTGATAGGCCTGAGCCAAGTCAAGTTTGGTAAAAACATGGCCTCCTTTGAGGGAGGCCAGAATGTGGCTCACCACTGGCACTGGGTACGAGTGCTGCTGCAATGCTTTGTTAAGTGTACACTTATAGTCTGCACAAATTCAGACTTCTCCATTGGCCTTCAGTGGCATGACTATGGGGGTTTCCCTTGGACTGCTGTCCACAGGCTCTAAGATGCCCTGCTGGAGCAGCTTGTCCAGCTCTGCATTAATCTTGTTCTTCAACGCGAAGGGCACCCGTCTGGGCTTAATCCTAGTGGGTGTGACTGCTGGGTCTAAACGTAAAGCAATGGGAGGCCCCTTGTACGAGCCAAGCTCTGAGCTGAACACATCAGCAAACTCCTTGCAAACTTTTGCAAGGCCTGTCGTTTGCAAACTGTGAAATCCAGTCACTTGAATCCCAAGGACCTCAAACCAATCGAGTCCAATAAGATTCGTGCGATCACCCCCAACTACACCACATCTAGCAACCCTTCAAAATTCCTATGCTGCACCTTGAGTGTGGCCTCCCTCTTCATGCTGACTCGGGAATTCTGGAAGTCAGTAAGAATTAAATTCGATGGTCTGAGTTTTACTCGTAGGCCACTTCTACAACAAATCTTTTTGAAAGTGTCTTGGGAAATGATCGATAAAGCGGACCCTGTGCCCAACTCCATCGATAAGGGAACCCTTGCAAATTCATGTCAATGTGAAGCTTCTTCCTAAGCGGCTTATAGGCCCCAGTTTTAAAAGTGCTTCTACGGGATGCGCAAAAACCCACCCTGTTCTGGCAGGGGACCCTGGTACCTTTCTGACGCAATTCTTCTGAAGATCAGTCCTTCTGGCAACCCAAACAGACGGAGGCAATGTGGCCTTGCCTGCCACATGCCCGGCAAATGGCGGAGCGGAAACGGCAATCAGAGCACTTGTGGTGTCCTCCACATCCGAAACACTGAGGGAATGAGGTTGCCTTGTCTTTGCGCTCTTGAGGCCTTCTCTCTGCTGGCTGCTGTAGTCGGTCCACCTCCATCTCTGGATCCTGTTTGGATTCTTCCTGAGCGACCTCTTGATGGACGGAGATTGAAGTTGGAGGGTTCTTGGCAAGCTGCAAGGCCTTCACAGCTCCGCCGCCACTTCTTCAGCTGCAATTTCTCTCAAGGCATCTTGGAAAGAGATGTCTTCCTTTGCGAAGATCTTCTGTTGCAGCTCACGATTTCTCAGTCCACAAACTAAATGATCCCGAAGTCTCTCTTCCAGGTCCTTGAATTCGCATGGCCTAGCTGCTTGTCGTAGCACTGCAAAAAAGTCCACAGCAGACTCACCAGGCCTCTGGTCCCTCTGCTCGAATGCATGTCGCCATGCAATCACCAAAAGCTTCGGTTCAAAATGTTCTCGCAGCATCCTTTTCAGCTCAGCATAAGCAATGGATTCAAGTGGCGACCAGATTCACTGCAATATCGAAAATCTCTTGCCCACAGACACATAGCAGCATAGCAGCTTTAAGACCGTCTTCTTGGATTTGGTTTACCCAAAAGTAGTTCTCTACCCAGGCCACATAAGAACTCCAGTGTTCGGTGACTTCCGGTTTGAGTTCCTGTGCCGATGGCAGCTATTCTTTTGGCTGCCTGCCCCGAGGACGCGTAAAAGCCGCAGGAGCAGCGTCAAACAGCTGCTCCACGGCTTGAATCCCCTTCCCCGGGCAAAGGGGAGGGGGGAGAGTTTCCCTGATAGGGGTAGAGCTCCTGAGCTCCCACAGTTTTATAGCTGTGGGGGTGGAAGTGAGTTCCCCCGGAGTCAGGGACTTTTCTCCGCGCTTTGGGCTGCCTCTGTTCCAAGAACGAAGCCAGACACGGACTCATCCTCTGCTCAAGGGAGATCGTGAGTAGACTTTGGAAGCAGACAGAGTGAGCCAGGTGCTTGGGAGAGGCATGGATAAGAGCCTTCAGCTCTGATTTTAATAACTTCTCCATCAAGATTAAAAGTTTAAGAAGGAGAAAAAAAGAGAAAAAAAATGGCCGCGGAAGGGCGTTTTGCTCTTTAATAGAGACTTTCACTTATGGAGGACTTTTACTTTGGCTTTTACTTTCTGCTGGATTATTATTGTTTTAGAGTTACTGGACTGTAGGTGAACAAAATATCTGTTTTTGCCTTTTTTTGTGGCAGTTTCAAAAAAGAAGAACTTTATGGGACATTGTATTACATAAATTAAATTTGAGAAGAAGGGCAGTGAAAGTAAAATGGCTTCAAAGCGGGGGGGGGAACTTTTCCTCCTCCTCAGAAAGGCTTGAGCTTTTCTTCTCCAGCTGTACAGATATCACAGCAAACAAAACCTACTCCTCCACCCTCTCCTCCACTGCCAGCTTTAACATTGAAAGATTTACAAGATGCTTTAAAAGACACTGTTAAACAGTTTGAACAGAAACTTGAGGAGAAACTTGAGGAAAAACTTGAAGAAAAAAATGTTGAGTTGAGAGATGATATAGTGTTTGCA